>NC_055660.1:70000-182500 GCF_017976325.1 Chelmon rostratus | reverse complement strand
CCTCATCAGTATTCACTGTACACACACACACACACACACACACACACACACACACACACACACACACAGCTGGACCACCTGCTGACTGCTGCAGTCTGCTCTCATTAATGAGGAGGAGGATGAAGATGATGAAGATCACTAAGCTTTCTACCATCAAACTGATCTTCACCAACAACCAGCTGCACCTCTCAGTCATCTGTTAACAACTGACCTCCAATCAGGACATCACCTACCAGGAAGTCACTGCAACAACTGCTGAGCGACACACAGAACTGACCAATCATATCGCTCTCACACAGCGCTGAGGTCACTGCCTCCAGTTTGACTGCCTGTGATGATGTCAGCTGAGCTGCAGTGAATCATCCTGCTGGATGCTGGCAGTGGAATGATGATGAAGATGATGATGATGATGATGATGATGATGCAGAGGTGTTGCTGGTTTGATTCCTACCAGGCTCCAGTTTGACGACCTTGATGGCAGTCAGTTCTCCAGTGCTGATGCTCCTCGCCTGACAGACAGACAGAGTCAGAAAGACAGACAGACAGACAGTGAGTCAGTCGGACAGACAGACAGACAGACAGACAGGTCTTTTGTGTTTATCAGCTGCTACAAGTTCATGCACTCACAGTTTATTTAAACTTAATCTTGAGTCTCTCTCTCTCTCACACACACACACACACACACACACTCTGTATCTGCTACTGTGTGTGTGTGTGTTGGTTCAACACAGTTCTTGTCAGAACTGATCAATAAGATGATTATCAATATGGACTCAGATCAGATTTTGACATTCAAACATTTCAGTTCAACAGAGAAACAGTTTATCATTAACTGACTGATGACTGACACACACACACACACACACACACACACACACGTGTGTGTATAAAATGAACTTTATCATTTTTAATCAATTATGATTATTGTTATTGAACTTTCTTCATTTATTTGTTCAAATTTATTTTATAGCACACTGACATCAGAAGAAATCAATCAAAATCAAAGAACACTGTAAAAACAAAGGAGACAAACATTCTAGAAAAGATCATGATATTGATCTGTGATTGGAACGACTGGACAGAGGGGGCAGATATGACGTGGGGGGTGAGAGGACCTGAATCTTCTTCATTTTCAGCTGTAGCATTGTCGCATTACAGTGTAGCAACGGTTGGGCATTTATCTGACGGCTTAATTAGATAATTCAACAATTAAAAGGACAAACACGTATTGATGATCAGTGATTGGTTGAAACTGGTTTCCTGAATTATTTCTGATCATTCATGAACAGACATCACAAAGTGTCTCCAATCTATTTTCTTCTGATGTCTTCCGTCTCTGCAGTGGGACAGGAGGTGACAGTGAACTTGTCTGCAGTGATCTGAGGACCTGATGGAGGACAGGCTGCCACTGATCGATCCTCCTCCTCCTCCGTTCGTCCTGACCTCCATCATCCTGCCACCTCAGCACTCGAACACAGCACTTATATTCACGCCTCTGAGAGTGAACACAGTGCTGCACTCTGAGTGTTAATTAAAACACGGCTCATGCTAATCACCCCCCACACACACGCCGACCCCTGTGACCCCCCCCCCCCCCCAAACCCTGTGGAAGGTGAAGCAGCAGCGTCCGTCCTGTCAGTCAATATGAGCTGATGGAGCTTCGGGATGGCAATCAATAACTTCTTATGGGGGTGCTTCAGTCTGATGCTAACAATGCTAATGACACACACAGAGCGGGGTAAAGCAGAGGATCGTGGGAAACGCTCCGCACAGGTATTGATCAGTGAAGGTGAGGAGGGGGAGTGTGTGTGTGTGTGTGTGTGTGTGTGTGTGTGAGCGTGCGTGTGTTGAATCACTGATGAGCAGCTCTCTGTCAGCTGCATACAAGCCTCTGAGCAGGGCGGCGAGCAGCAGAGATTTCAACCAACAACCAGATGTTCAGTTTAACTGTAGTTTGTTCACTCTGATGACACTCTGATGACACTGTGACACTCTGATGACACTCTGATGTCAATGTGACACTCTCATTACATTCTGATGACACTGTGACACTATGATGACACTCTGATGACACTCTGATGTCAATGTGACACTCTGATGACACTATGACACTATGATGACACTCTGATGTCAATGTGACACTCTGATTACATTCTGATGACACTGTGACACTCTGATGACACTCTGATGACACTCTGATGTCAATGTGACACTCTGATTACATTCTGATGTCAATGTGACACTATGATGACACTCTGATGTCAATGTGACACTATGATGACACTCTGATGACACTCTGATGTCAATGTGACACTATGATGTCAATGTGACACTCTGATGACACTCTGATGTCAATGTGACACTCTGATGACACTCTGATGTCAATGTGACACTCTGATTACATTCTGATGACACTCTGATGTCAATGTGACACTATGATGACATTCTGATGACACTCTGATGACACTGTGACACTATGATGACACTATGGTGACACTATGATGACACTATGATGACATTCTGATGACACTATGATGACACTGTGACACTATGATGACACTATGGTGACACTATGATGACACTATGGTGACACTATGATGACACTCTGATGTCAATGTGACACTCTGATTACATTCTGATGACACTCTGATGTCAATGTGACACTATGATGACACTATGATGACATTCTGATGTCAATGTGACACTATGATGACACTCTGATGTCAATGTGACACTCTGATTACATTCTGATGACACTGTGACACTATGATGACACTCTGATGACACTCTGATGTCAATGTGACACTCTGATTACATTCTGATGTCAATGTGACACTATGATGACACTCTGATGTCAATGTGACACTATGATTACATTCTGATGACACTCTGATGACACTGTGACTTGTGACACTATGATGACACTATGGTGACACTATGATGACACTATGATGACATTCTGATGACACTATGATGACACTGTGACACTATGATGACACTATGATGACACTGTGACACTATGATGACACTATGGTGACACTATGATGACACTATGATGACATTCTGATGTCAATGTGACACTATGATGACACTCTGATGTCAATGTGACACTATGATTACATTCTGATGACACTCTGATGACACTGTGACTTGTGACACTATGATGACACTATGGTGACACTATGATGACACTATGATGACATTCTGATGACACTATGATGACACTGTGACACTATGATGACACTATGATGACACTGTGACACTATGATGACACTATGGTGACACTATGATGACACTATGATGACATTCTGATGACATTCTGATGACACTATGATGACACTCTGATGTCAATGTGACACTCTGATTACATTCTGATGACACTCTGATGTCAATGTGACACTATGATGACATTCTGATGACACTATGATGACACTGTGACACTATGATGACACTATGGTGACACTATGATGACACTATGATGACACTATGATGACATTCTGATGACATTCTGATGACACTATGATTACATTCTGATGACACTATGATGACACTGTGACACTATGATGACACTATGGTGACACTATGATGACACTATGATGACAGTATGATGACACTCTGATGACACTCTGATGACACTCTGATGACACTGTGACACTATGATGACACTGTGACACTATGATGACACTATGATGTCAATGTGACACTCTGATTACATTCTGATGACACTCTGATGTCAATGTGACACTATGATGACACTATGATGACATTCTGATGTCAATGTGACACTCTGATGACACTGTGACACTCTGATGACACTATGATGACACTCTGATGTCAATGTGACACTCTGATGACACTGTGACACTCTGATGACACTATGATGACACTCTGATGTCAATGTGACACTCTGATGACACTCTGATGTCAATGTGACACTATGATGACACTCTGATGTCAATGTGACACTATGATGACATTCTGATGACACTCTGATGTCAATGTGACACTATGATGACACTATGATGACACTCTGATGACACTCTGATGACACTCTGATGCCAATGTGACACTCATTGACATCAGAGTTATTGCAACTTTACTTGTGTGACACAAAATATATCAAAAGATAGTAAACTTCCTCAACTGTGAAGCTGGTCACAGACCTGAGATCTGTTTTTTAAAAATGATCCTTTATGGCTCTCTGATAATGAGAGGAACAACTTTTTCTTCTCATTGACAGGTTGAATGAGAGGAAGAGCAGACGACTGTTTCAGAGTGTTTCATCCACATCGGGATAAAACGAAGCTTGTGCACGTTTCCACTATGGCTGACATTTCTTAAACATGATGAAAAGAATGTATCTGTATATTTCTGTCTTTGTGCGCACACATTCAGCACTTTCAGTCGAGAATCTTCAGAGTTTTCTGCATCAGAGTTGTATCTGTTGTCATGACGACAGCAGAAATACAGCCTTAGTGTTACAAAGTCATCAACCAGCAATGTCACATGGCATGCATGTGATTGGTCAACCAACTTCTTGCTGAATGATGTCATGCTGTGTCGTGTTTAATGATTTGATGTGGTGTGGTCGCAGATTAACTTTCTGTTCAGGAAACTGAACTTTTGGGGACAAAAACAAGACACTTAAAGACAAACAACTTCCCCCTGTCACTCATGATGCTTGAATCAGTTTATCAAGAAACTGATCAGCTGACAGATTGATGATGACAAAATCAATAGTTGCAGCTCTGTTGTGAAGATCAGCAGAGTGAAGCAGTGTCCTGACAACCAATCAGAGATGTCAAAGTCAAGATGGGAGACTCCAGGGTGACCAGGGAGGTTCCAGAGGGTGAGGAGGGGGGAGGGGGGTCGTGTTACAGGAAGCAGCAGAGCCCAGCAGGGACGCTGCTGAATTATTTATCAACTTAATGGACAAACTTTCATTTTTTCTGCCATCACGTTGAGCTTTGAGGATGAGAGACGCAGTCACCCGAGATTTCCCATGAGGCCGCAGTCACCAAGACGCCAAGGATTCATGACATACCTCATCCTGACCGCCAGAGAGACACACAGGGAGACAGAGAGAGACAGAGACAGACAGAGAGACAGAGAGACACAGAGAGAGACAAAGAGGGAGAGACAGAGAGAGACAGAGAGAGACAAAGAGGGAGAGACAGAGAGAGACAGATAGGGAGAGACAGAGAGAAACAGAGAGAGACAGACAGAGAGAGACAGAGCGAGACAAAGAAGGAGAGACAGAGAGAGAGAGACAGACAGACAGAGAGAGACAGAGAGAGACAAAGAGGGAGAGACAGAGAGAGACAGACAGACAGAGACAGACAGAGAGAGACAGAGAGAGAGAGAGACAAACAGAGACAGATAGAGAGAGACAGATAGAGAGAGACAGACAGAGAGAGACAGACAGAGAGAGACAGAGAGAGAGAGGTTTGATTTTGAGACAGTTATTTGTCTTTTTGTTCGCTGTATAAAATCAATAATCAGGACATTCACACAAACAGACTGTCAGGTGTTGCAGTGACATCAGCACATGTCCAAAGTGTAGCAGTCCCTCTGCTACAGAGCAGAGCCCCCCCTCATAACCCCACCTCACCTGGAAACTGTCCAGGTCCTGAACAGCCCTGTAAAAACTGAAATCAATAATCAGTCTGGACTTCACCATTTTCACAAAAACCGGAAGCACGTCAACATTCAAGTCTTCCTCCACCTTCCTCCTCCGGCTCACATACACCGCCATCTTTGCCTGTCCTAAAACAAAGTTCAGTAGCTGTCCTTTGTTTTTCTGTTGGCGAGTGTATTTAAAACCAAAGATAAAAACCTGCTTCGTGAAAACTTCTCCACATCGACTGAAGATGGTTTCCAGCAGCAGAAACAGAGCTGTGAGACGGGAGCACTCTGAGAAGCAGTGAGACACCGTCTCTCTGTGGCTGCAGAAGGGACATTTGTCCTCTACAGCAGCGTTGATCACAGAGAGGAAGGAGTTCACTGCTACAGCGCCATGTAAGATCCTCCACTGCAGGTCTCCATGTTTCCCTGCTAGAGGATGTTTGTACAAGGACCTCCATGCAGGCCTGAATGGAGGGTTTAAGGACCAGTAAGTCCTCCATGGGGTGTCACTGCGCCCGTTCAGTTTTTTCTGGTTCAGAGTCTTTACCAACAGTTTGTACAGCGTCTTCCCTGAGGCGTCCTCCATAGAAACACCTACAGGGTCGACAGGCTCGAGTAAAGGACCAGAACAGTTTTTAAAACCAGGAAACAGTCTGATGACAGGATACGGGTCAGCAGTGCACCACCACACAGTACACTGGTGTCCTGTCAGCTGATGTCTCCAGTGCTGCAGCAGCTGGTTGATGACTCTTGTTGATCTCACTCACAGCCAGGCAGACAGTCCAGCAGGGTCATCCATCCCAGGTCCAGAGTGGAAATTCCTGCAGTGTGAAGCGTTCTGGACAGAGTGGGTCCACCCCAGCTGGGACTGTCCAAATGTCCTCCAAACAGTACAGGTTCCTGCAGGAGCCAGTGCAGAACGTCCTGCTGCTGCCTCTGCTTCCTCAGCAAAGTCCACATTGAAAACAAACTACTGTAAAAGGCTGTTAGTGATGAAGTGTTCAGCTTGCTGGGGTCCATTAGAAACAGAGACAGACCCAGTCCCAGACCACCACACCGCCTGAGGACGCAGCAGGATGTGGGTCTCCACACCAGGTCTGCAGGCCCACTAAGCAGTCTCTGAATGAACTGGAGGCAGAAGGCAGCACCCCTACTGGCCAACTGGACCAGGCCCTGTCCACCTTCCTCCCTAGGAAGTTAGTGTAACCTGTCCCATAAGAAGTCCACTAACAGTCGTTGGATGTTGGACAAAAGAGAAGCTGGGGGATCAATGCAGGCCAACCGGTGCCACAGAGCAGAAGAAACCAGGTTATTGTTGACCAGAACACAACCTCTGTATGACATTTTAGATAAAATCCTTTTCCATTTCATGAGTTGACCTTTGACCTTTTCTAAAACATTATCCCAGTTTTTCTGTAAAAATGTGTCGTTACCCAGAAAGACTCCCAGATATTTCATCCCTCCATTAATTTCCAGTACAGTCGCAATGTCACTGTACAGAACAGGAAGGCATCCATCCTGCATAACACTCATTGGAGCACTGGGACTCCTTTGCCGGCCCCGATATATCCACAGAGGATCCCCCCCGAAGGTTTGTTTATTCCCGGTCTGGTCATGCCGTTCCATCGATCTGGTCAGCTGTGCGTCCCATCGCATCTCTTCGACGTCATCAAAGCACCAACGCTCTTGGGATTTGTTGTCCTGGGCACACTGCAGCAGCTGCAGTGCCACACAAGCAGTGAGACAAAAGACGTGGAGTGGATTTCAGTCTGCTCCGGCAAATTCAAAAACTCTCAGCTCCATCTTATATCAAGCTTGAACTTTTTAATGCACAATCACTCACAAACAAATCCTGCTTTATTAATGACCACATCCTGGAGAAATGCTTGGACTTGATATGTCTTACAGAAACCTGGCAACAACTGGATGTTCTTTCTGTTTTAAATGAGTCCTCCTGACTACTGCTACCTGCAAAAAGCCCACAGTACAGGTCACGCTGGCAGTCTGGCTGTAATGTACCGTAGCCACCTGGATTTGTCCCCCTTGTCCCTGCCAGAACTGTCCACATTTGAATGTCTGGCATTTAAAAGCAAGCCCCCATTCTCCATGACAATACTCTTAATCTACCAACCACCTAAACCAAGTCCATCCTTCATTCCAGAGATGTATAACCTCCTCTCAACACTCTGCACAACATCCTCTAACATCCTAATACTTGGAGATATGAACATCCGTGTGGACAAACCTTCTGGTGACCTTGCTGCAGAATTTCTGCACATCTTGGACTGGGGCTGGGGATAAATAAAGTTTTATCTTATCCATCATTGCTCTTGTCCCCTCTGGCAGGGGGTTCCGGGCTCGTGGCCCGTGGCCCCATCCCAGGGCCGGCCGCTGGCATTAGAGATGGTGATCTTTTCAGCCGGACTAACCAGCAGGAGAACAGGAGTGAACGTGTCATGGATCACCACACCTGTCTCCACCACCTCACTAGCTTCAGCCAAAACCTGTCAAACCTACATAAAGGGCCATGTGGCTACAGGTTTTCATTCCAACCAATCAAGGGATCACTTAATTATCAGCTGAAGATTGAGATCAGCTGATTAATTGAGTCCAGCCTGGTGTGCTCCTCCTTGGTTGGAACGAAAACTGCAGCTACACTGCCCTTTATGGAATAGGTTTGACATGCTTGATCTTTATCTAGATTACACTGCCATCATTCATGCAGGAGGCAGACTTTACGCTGCCGCAGCCCACCACCCTCCAGCCGCTAAAACTGGCCTCCTCCACTGAGCAGCTGCTGAAGGCACCAGTTTGACAGTATGACGGCGGGCCAGCTGCTCAAACTACGCACCACCCTCCACGACAGGCATACTGCCCAGCAGGGCAGGTAGCCACGCTACCTAACCAAACACACCTGAGCTACAGTCAAAGTCACAGACTTTAAATTCAAACAGGCTGTGACTCTTTAACATTGTCTGTAGTTCCAACTCTCCCCAACATTTAGAACCAAGGACCGATAACGGTGCTCCACTATAGTGAAGATCAATTCAACCCCAGAAACCAACATGGAGTCTGTCAACAGCAGCCTCAGGAAGATCTTCTGTATGATCATTAACCACAGACTCACTGAAAAATGTAAATCCCAGCTTTTTATCGAATCCTTACAAAAACAAATGATCCTCCGGCTTTGTCCATTTGATTCGATGTGGCAGGAGGGTCTGCTGCACAAATCACTGCAAAGTGTTTTTGGAGGGAAAACACACGACATCATCAACTCAACGTCCGCCGTCAGCCTCCAACACCACAAACATTCATTCTTTTCAGACACAGTTTGCCCACAACATCCAAAAACTGTAAGCACCTGAGCCTAAACATCAGCTCCACAGGTGACTGCAACAAAACTGTGAACCACCTGAGAGACCAGGACACCACGGACAAACACGGCTTCCAACAGAAGACAGACTGCAGCCGCTGCCACAAAATGAGGTGGAAACTTTTAAACTTCCTGCCAGCTGAACCAGGACATCAGAGACACAAATTTCCCCCGATTACAAACAGCCAAAACAAAACCAATGAGAAAAAAACGTCCTTATCTGCTGCTGGAATACAGCAAAGAGCGAACACAGCAGCACGTTCTGTGACTGCTGTGACAGAAACAGGTCGACCAATGAGAAGCAGCGAAAAGACCGTAAAGCATCTGTGATCCTTCACTGAGCGTCTGCACTGTGCTGCCTGCAGTACACACACATACTGCACATATGTACACATATACTGCACATACATACACACATATACTGCATATAAATATATAAACACATACTGTGTGTTATTTGAGCGAGACAAAGCCAGACCACATTCTGCTTGTATTCTAACATCAGAGTCTGGCTGCTGAACTGACCTGCCTGCAGTCCATCTGAAAATGTTTGGAGCTTTATGAGAAGTAAAATACAACAAACTGAACACGGAACCGTTGAACAGCTGAAGTCGGACATCAAGCCTGAATAAGAAAACCTTCTAGTTTCAGAATAACAGCAGTTGGTCTCCTCAGTTCCCAAACTCTGACAGATGCTGTTCAAAGAGGAGGTGATGCAGCAGAGAGCTGAACATGAGCCTGAACCGACTTTATTCAAACCTGATGCTGCATCAAAATCCAAATGAGGAATCGTTTTAAAAAATGTGGTTTTATATTTGACAGAGAGACATTGTCAGGGAGCGAGAGACAGAGAGGCCTTCAAAACTTTCAAAACCCTTCCCCAGACCTTCCAAACCCGAAACAAGTCCTCTCAAACAAAAGAATCTGAAGCTGCTCTTCCAAACCTTCCAGACCCTCTTCTTGTATGTCCATAATCAGGATTTGACCTTTGGTGTTTAAAACAAAAGAAGTGGTCCCCCGCTACGTCAGGGGGACAGTGGTTTCTGCCAGCTTGACTTCCAGAGACTTGTTCAGATTTTAGAAATGAACTCAGTGGTTCACCATCAGAGAATCGATGCTACACAAAGCAGCCAGCGAGCGTTCAGACTGTCACACAGGTTGGAACCATAGAGAGCTATTTCTATCATCTATTTTTGCAGATTAAGTCTGTACGAGGGAGAACCAACACAATGAGACACATAATACTTATATGTATATATATATATATATATATTACTTCAACAAAAACAACGAACAAAATAATGTCTGTTTTTGAATTATTGGCTCATTTCAGTTTGACCTACATTTAATTTCCAATCAATAAAAGCGAGTTTCAAGATTCAAGATTCAAGATCTCTTCAAGCCTTTGTTGATTTAGTTTCCAGTCACTGTCCACGTGTCCCGGAAGACTTCAACGTCCTGTCATATATTATCTGTTTATGGACCCTACTTCCTCACTTTTTTGTGTCCAAGGGACTGATGGAGACAACAGTTTTTGAAGTTTGTCAGAGTTAATCGCAGCAGTGGACTGGACCTCAGTACAGCCGCCGCAGCGCCGCCACTTTCTTTCCACATGCGAATATTCATTTTTACAATTGAGTCTGTAGTCTAGCTTGTTTTTACAATTCAAATTCAGAATATTTGTTGACAGCTCCAGTGTGTGTTGGACAATCAGTCCTGCCCACCTGCTCTATTCCCATTGGCTCTGTGACCTGCGGAGTCCTGAACACCTGAGTTACAGATCACCTGTTGCCAGGCTCACTGTGATACTAATCAACAGAAGTTTGTCTAAATACTGGAATGAAGTTTTGAAAATCATCTGTCTGATCCTTTAAACACAGTCAGTGTTTAACCGGAAGTGACATCATCTCAAATTATTCACTGACTGATTATTTTCTGTCAGAGTTCAACTGACATACACACGCACACAAACATGTGCGCACACACAGACACACACACCGTGTTTAACCCCTTTCGGGGCTAACGTGCTGCTAAGCTAACACAGGCCCAATGCACAGTCTGTGACGTCGCTGTCTCTACCTTGTAAACGTCACCGTACGTTCCTCTGCCTACCCGCTGGATCAGCTGGAAGTCCTCCTGCGGGTTCCTGCGGGAGATGTCCGGACAGCAACTCATCTTCCCGGCTGTACAGAGTGGACCGAGCCGGAGACTGACCCAGGCTGACCGGGACTAACCCGGACTAACAGACACAACACAGACGCTGTCAACACAACTTTAACATGGCTTCTTCCGGGTACATGGCGCATGCGCACTGGCCGACACAGCGGGCTGGCAGAGAGAATGGAGATGCCTTGCACGGCAGTGGGGATTTAAAACACAATTCACATCCAAATAAAATAATAAGACTGATTGAAAATAATAATAAGACGAAAATAATGACGTCATACAGTAAAGATACATTTAAAACTTTTCCTCTGATAGCTTCAGGTGCCGTCTGGAAATCCAAATTTTGTCACTGTGTTGTCAGTGTTGACAGATTTCAGAATCAAATTCGCTTTAATATAAAATATACAAATGTAACATAAGTTTAAAGTAACAAGCTAAAGAAAGTTAAAACAAGAATCATATACAGCATAGAATCATAAAATACGCTATGTTATTATACTTATATTGTTTGGCATTTGTATGCAGAAGGAGGAATAACACAGTAAATATGATTTACATTTAGCATTTAGCTACTGAGGTATATGATCTGATCAAACATATGTCAGATTAAGCATGATCAGGGGTAAACTGATGTCTAAAATGTTGACCACTCTTAGTTGTGGTATGTGAGGCCACGCAGGGCCATGTAGGGTCAGATCAGAAAAAGGGAAGCCAGAGGTGGTAAAGTTTATGGAGGGGCTATTAGAACGTAAATCTCCTATAGAGGTAGATACAGATTGTCGCAAAGGAAAACTTTCCTTAGTGGGACAATACCCAGAACATGATCTGGTCTTTGAGATAGGAAAGATATGGGTGGAGTAAGACGTAAACGCCATGCTATATGTTGTGTTGTCTGTATGTTAACGGCAGAGTTTTCCGATCTGACCCTGAAGCTCTCTCAGATGGCTGATATCTAATCTGATACTGCTTGTTAACAAAGTTTTCTTTAACTCAAGCTTGTATCAGCGGAGTCCTTTCTACACCATCGTCATACCACTGCTCAGCAGGACCTGCCTGCCTCTCTACATTTCCACATACTGCACAGTCCAACAGTCCATAGTAGGAGCTTGTACTGTGTGTGTGTGTGTGTGTGTGTGTGTGTGGTGGGCGTTTGGAGGATGATGGATACAGGATGGGTTGTTGAGGACAGTGATGGTCTCAGTTCAGGTGTCTGCTGGTCTTGGTGGTTGGATGGAGGCTTCATGAAGAGGCAGTGATCCAGGTGTGACGGTCTGCCAGTGTCCTCCTTGTTCTGTCTGGTTCTGGGTCCATGCAGAACATGTGATCCTGTCCTGTTCACATGGTGTTGTCCAGTCTGTATTTGGCATGGATGGAGGAGGTGAGGACACTTTCAGTGGTGACTCTGTAGAACCAGTCTGAGGACAGACATCCTGTGGTGAGCTCACATGATGACGTGAGATGAGTGTGTCTCCCATTTCAGGTCATGGTGATGGTGGTACCCAGAAACTCCACAGGTTTACAGCTGTTGTTAATGAGTAGTGGGGGATGTAAAAGTGGGTGTCTCCAGAAGTCCATCGCCACTGTCTTGCTGACACTGAGCCAAATGTTCTTATCCAATCACCACGCTGTCAGCTGTGACACAGTGCTCCCAGAGGTCGACTCTTCAGATACTGAGTTTTCTGTGATATAAAACAGAGGTTTCTACCAAAAGTACGAGACATAATTTGTTTAGTACTTTTCTAAAAATAAAAACCAGCACAGATGTTTTGTGTGGTAAATACAGGAGACTCTAAATGTGGACATCTGCAGCCTCTACTTCCTCTTTTTTGCTCCTGTGTTTCAATTCCTTTTGTCTCTTGTCTGTCTCGCCCCTGTCTGTCTAGTGGAGTGACATCACTCCAGGGCCTGGTCGACAGGCTGGGCCAGCCTCCTAAATGACTGACCACACCTGTGCTCAACCATTCAATCCAGAACACATGACCTCACAGTATATCACCCCGGAGATCCAACCAGTATTTGTCAAATAGTCTGCCTACCAGTGTGGTAATGACTACACCTCTCGTGCTCAGTTTCTGTCTTCTGTGTTTGTTTGTGTGCTCATTTATGTGACCTGTATCTATGCTTTGGTGCTCAGGTGAACCCAGTCACCTGCACATATCTGTGCCCTGCCTGTCCTCTGTCCCTGTGAGACCATGTGTGGATATTCAACAAACCTCAGGCTCTGGACACCGCTCGTCTGCTTCCCGAGCTCCTTTGAACTCTGTTTTTTTAGTACTCTGACTAGTTTGATCTGGAGTTCTCATTAAAACTGTTTATTACTCACACTCCTGTCTCCAGCATGCTCAGTCTGAGTCCTATTTAATAACCTCATACTAAAAGTTTAGTTCTTAGTTCTTAACAGTTTGATGTAGAGAACTGTGGACAGGTGGGGGCGCTGCTGAGCTGCTGGTCAATGGTGGAGAATAATATTCTAGAGTTTCCAGCCTTCTCTGTAATAATCCTGGAAAAGTAATCCTGTCAGCTTTGTTATAGACGTCATGTCTTCTTTGTATAGAACACAGTGAACTGTGAGTCCAGTCTTCCTCCACAGATCATCTTCCTCTCTACACGGCTGTCGTTTAACCACAGGGAGATTCAGTCGGCCTCTTTTTAACCTTTAGTGGAGCAGCAGTATGCAGATGACATGGTATTGTTCAATCATGTATCAGGACTCAAATGCAGAGACAGAATCACCAAGGACAGTTCAAGGCTCTACAAGGCAAAACAAAAACTCTTGGTTCAATAATCAGGCAAAAACAAGACTTGGTTTTACAAAGTACAAACAAAAAAGACACTCGGCTATCCAAAGTAACAACAAAAATACTTGACAAAAAGGCACAAGGTTTCCAAAATGTACAGAACTTAAGATGCAAGAATAAACAAGGCACATAACTGGATGGCAAGGTTTTTTCAGCAAAGCTAGAATTGGCATGGACGCCTGGCAGGGTGCACAAGACAAAGGGAGACACGGACTATACATACATGAGGTAACAATGAACAGGTGGAAACAATCAGGGCGGGGCAGACAATCAGACAGGCGGGAAACATGTCAGGAAGTCAGGGGTCTGAAACGAGAGGAGAGTTAGGGTTTCACAATAAAACAGGAAGTGGATGACCAGACTAGATGCCAGGAACAAAACAGATGAACAGATCTGACGGGACATGACATCATGTCATTAACAGAGCAGTCACAGCTGCTGACGGACAGGATCTCATTATATTACAGTCTTTGAACCAGAATTTTCCTTTTAGTCTTAGTTTGGCATCAAAAAACACACAGGTTAGAAATAGTTCATTCTAATACTGAAACACTGTTGATGTTTAACCTTGTTGTTATCACCCAGTCCAGAATGTGACCGTGCTGAGTTCAAAGCTGTCCAGTAAATTCACGAGCTCCACAGCTTTGGACTCATTCTTTCTGTTGATGTGAATATTCTGTGATGATGTCTGTGGTTATTGTTGTTTAATAGTTCACCAATTTGACGGAGCTTCAGTGTGGCAGCTCTAACTAACTCCCTGACTGGTGATTGTTGTGGAGGCTGGGTCCCTGGAGAGTGCATTGAAGAGGGGGAAGAGGGGCATTGGAGAGTTGGACAGGGAAAGAGACTCCACTTCAAAACACACCAATTCTACTGAGACTCTGCTGCAGGACCACATTGATTCTACTGAGACTCTACTGCAGGACCACATTGATTCTACTGAGACTCTACTGCAGGACCACATTGATTCCACTGAGACTCTACTGCAGGAGCACATTGATTCCACTGAGACTCTACTGCAGGACCACATTGATTCCACTGAGACTCCGCTGCAGGACCACATTGATTCCACTGAGACTCTACTGCAGGAGCACATTGATTCTACTGAGACTCCGCTGCAGGACCACATTGATTCCACTGAGACTCTACTGCAGGAGCACATTGATTCCACTGAGACTCCGCTGCAGGACCACATTGATTCCACTGAGACTCTACTGCAGGAGCACATTGATTCTACTGAGACTCCGCTGCAGGACCACATTGATTCCACTGAGACTCTACTGCAGGAGCACATTGATTCTACTGAGACTCTGCTGCAGGACCACATTGATTCTACTGAGACTCTGCTGCAGGACCACATTGATTCCACTGAGACTCTACTGCAGGACCACATTGATTCCACTGAGACTCTGCTGCAGGACCACATTGATTCCACTGAGACTCTACTGCAGGACCACATTGATTCCACTGAGACTCTACTGCAGGACCACATTGATTCCACTGAGACTCTGCTGCAGGACCACATTGATTCTACTGAGACTCTACTGCAGGAATACCCTGATTCTACTGAGACTCTACTGCAGGACCACATTGATTCCACTGAGACTCTGCTGCAGGACCACATTGATTCCACTGAGACTCTACTGCAGGACCACATTGATTCTACTGAGACTCTGCTGCAGGACCACATTGATTCTACTGAGACTCTACTGCAGGAGCACCCTGATTCCACTGAGACTCTACTGCAGGACCACATTGATTCTACTGAGACTCTACTGCAGGACCACATTGATTCTACTGAGACTCTACTGCAGGACCACATTGATTCTACTGAGACTCTACTGCAGGAATACCCTGATTCTACTGAGACTCTACTGCAGGAGCACCCTGATTCCACTGAGACTCTGCTGCAGGGCCACATTTATTCTACTGAGACTCTACTGCAGGACCACATTGATTCCACTGAGACTCTGCTGCAGGACCACATTGAGTCCACTGAGACTCTACTGCAGGACCACATTGATTCTACTGAGACTCTGCTGCAGGACCACATTGATTCTACTGAGACTCCGCTGCGGGACCACATTGATTCCACTGAGACTCTACTGCAGGACCACAGTGATTCCACTGAGACTCCGCTGCGGGACCACATTGATTCCACTGAGACTCTACTGCAGGACCACAGTGATTCCACTGAGACTCCGCTGTGGGACCGCATTGATTCCACTGAGACTCCACTGCAGGACCACAGTGATTCCACTGAGACTCTACTGCAGGACCACATTGATTCTACTGAGACTCTGCTGCAGGAATACCCTGATTCTACTGAGACTCTACTGCAGGAGCACCCTGATTCCACTGAGACTCTACTGCAGGACCACATTGATTCCACTGAGACTCTGCTGCAGGGCCACATTGATTCTACTGAGACTCTACTGCAGAAATACCCTGATTCTACTGAGACTCTACTGCAGGACCACATTGATTCCACTGAGACTCTACTGCAGGACCACATTGATTCTACTGAGACTCTACTGCAGGACCACATTGATTCCACTGAGACTCCACTGCAGGACCACATTGATTCCACTGAGACTCCACTGCAGGACCACATTGATTCCACTGAGACTCTACTGCAGGAGCAACCAGATTCTACTGAGACTCTACTGCAGGAGCACCCTGATTCTACTGAGACTCTACTGCAGGTGCAGTTTGGCTTGTAGTCCGTCATGGTTCTGATGCCTCTCCACGTGTTCTGGGGGTTGTTGTTATTGAAGTGATCTTCAGTTTTGTTTTTGTACCGGAGCTTGGCCTGCTTAATTCCTCTCCTCAGCTCTGCTCGAGCCCTGCTATAAGCCAGCCTGTCTCCAGATCTGTAGGCAGTATCCACACTGTGATGGTCTTAACGGGGAGGACAGCATCAGTGCAGAACTGGACATAGGACAATACAGATGATGTGTACTCCTCTAGGTCTGCCTCTTCTCTGAACACAGTCCAGTCTGTCAGCTCGAAGCAGTCCTGAAGTGCAGAGGAGGCCTCCTCAGTCCATGTCTGTCCTGTCCTGGTGGTCGGCTTTGTTCTGCAGGCCAGAGGCTTGTAGGCAGGAATAAGTTTCACTGAGATGTGGTCTGACATGCCCAGGTGTGGAGCTGCTGCAGCCTTGTAAGCAGCAGGGATGTTGCAGTAAACCTGATCCAAGATGTTTCTGTCCCTGGTAGGAAACTTTATGTATTTACGTGATTAAAGTCCCCCACCACAATCACAGCATGGGCACGCCACAGGGTTGTGTGTTGAGCCCAGCCCTCTTCACCCTGTTTACTCACGACTGTGCTGCCATCCACCCCCCCAACACAGTTGTGAAGTTTGCGGACGACACTACAGTGGGTCTCATCTCAGATAACAATGAGACCCACTACAGAGAGGAGATACACCAGCTCACCCAGTGGTGTTCAGCCAACAACCTGGTGCTGAACACAGGGAAGACCAAGGAGGTCATTGTGGACTTCAGGAGGTCCAGGAAGACGGATCACGCCCCACTCCTCATGGACGGAGAAGTGGTGGAGCGTGTGGACAACATCAGGTTCCTGGGCCTCCACATCACATCTGACCTCTCCTGGTCCATGAACACCTCCCGCCTGGTGAAGAAGGCACAACAAAGGCTCTTCTTCCTCAGGAAGCTGAAACGGGCTGGACTCTCCTCTCGGTCGCTCATCAGCTTCTACAGAACCACGACTGAAAGCATCCTCTGCCTCAGTGTGACAGTGTGGTATGGCAGCTGCACGGCACAGGAGAGGAAACAACTGGTGGTTAAAACTGCACAGGGCATCGTGGGCTGCCCCCTCCCTGACCTAGACTCTATATATGAAGGTCGGGTCAGGAAGAGGGAGAGATCCATCGCCACGGACCCCAGCCATCCGGGCCACAGACTGTTTGTACCGCCTCCATCAGGAAAGCGGTACAGGAACATCCGCACCCCCACCAACAGACTGAGGGACAGCTTCTTCCCCAGAGCTGTCAGAGCCATCACCCCCAGCAGCCCCCCACTGGAGTGAGAGACTGTGAGAACTGTGAACCACTGCACACTGCACTTTACACCTACACCTACACCTGCACCTTCTGTGAACTTAACATTAAAGTACACACACACTGAACTAAATTATATACATGTTAGTTTATTGGCACATTTCATTTCATTGGTATATTTTATTGTTTACTGTTTATATACATTTTAGTATATTTCAGCTGCTGTCGGTACATTCCACTGTGTATATTTTATTCTGTTGGCACATTTCACTTCCATATTTTGTTTATTGTTTAGTATATTTTTATTGTCTTAGTGTATTTTCATTCTGGTATATTTTTAATTGCATTTACGAATATTTTTACTGCAAGTTGGTTTATTTTATTCTAGTATCTTAATTTTATTTTATAATCTTTCTTATCTTTCTTGTCATCTCGTTTCTAACATGGGGGTTGCAATGAAAATTCCATTGACATGTCAGGCTCAATGACAATAAAGAATCTTGAATCTTGAATCTACTGCAGGAGCACATCAGTTCCACTGAGACTCTGTCTCATCAGTGACGTTTTGTTTTGTTTCCCTTTAACTTTTAACCACAATGTGTCGATTTGTTTCAAAGACATTCTGAGCATATTGGAAACATGAGTTTGTTGTGACAAACTGTGACAGTTCGTTATTATATTATATACTTATATTAAAATCATGTTTTGATTTTATGTTTTTTATAACATTCTAATAGTTCTGTATCCTTATATAATCATAAAATCAATATAATCAACAATATTATTAGTAATCAGTTGGTGTTCAGTGCCTGAGGAGAGAGAGAGAGAGAAAGAGACAGAGAGAGAGACAGAGAGAGAGAGAGAGAGACAGAGAGAGAGAGAGAGAGAGAGAGAGACAGAGAGAGAGAGAGAGAGAGACAGAGAGAGTCACACCCAGCTGGCTCTGCACCGTCAAGTCAGCCACCTTGACATCATATCAGCACTTCCTGTCTCTGATGTCACAATAAGACTCAGTGATGACCGTCATCAGGAATGTTTGACATCGATGTGAAACAGATCTTTACTGTCACTTGTTTCCATCTCTGTTTCTTAACATTTTCATCTTGATAATTTTGTTATCATTCAGGATTTCTTAGGAACAATTAGGAACAATTTGCACAGCATCTCATCTTCACTTTAATTTTCAGATCATAGGAGCAGAAAGCTCACAGCAACGTTAGTATTTGTGAGTTGTAAGTTTTTCACACTATCCTCTACATAACAGACATTCTCCCATTGAGTCTGCTGAGCGTTTAGAGCAGCACCGGCGAGCTAATGTTATGCTAAAAGCTAGCAGCCTTCATCTCAGCGTACTTCTCTGCAACAAAACAAGACTGAACTGAATTTCTTACTCTCTCTCACAGATAATCGGTCCGGCCGATCATCGGTCGATCTCTGGTTGAAACGTCTTCTAGAACCTCAAGCAAGTCCAGCTGCATTTGTAAAGCACTTATACATCCATGAACTGGATGAATGAACATCTTCAAAGAGACATATATACATGTTCAACAAAAATATGTCCCTGAATGACACGTTATATCTCATTTGTCCAGAAACAAAAGATTTTTAGTGACAAAAACTGTCGTTTAATTTGACATTTACTAAACTTTGTAATTAAAGCCCTAAATGAAGGAAAGATGAAGTACAGTCTTTACTTCTCTGGTCACATATGGTTTATCATTTCTGAAGATTCTAATTATGTGAGCTTCGTGATTCTTCATTTCATGGACAAGGCTCCGGTGCTTTATTCTGGTTTACTTAAATTTTTGGTATCTTTATAGACAGACGTGTGGATGTGACTTAACTGTTTTCATATTGTTATAATCACATTATTACTGCTCCACATGTAACGACATGTTATTCTGCTCTGTATGTGTAATAAATAAATGACAGTGTAATTATGAAATTAATTTTTAATCAATGAAAGTGAATTAATGAAAGTGAAACTGCTTTATTCTGAAGGCTTTCTTTCCAAATTTCCGGTGTTGCTGCGTGTTACCTTCCGTCATCTTGACGCAGCTCTGACGGTCAGTCAGTCGGCATGACAACGCGCTCTCAAGAGCAGACGGGGAACGGATGACGGGCGCGAGGATGGCAGCAGAAGATGCCTAGTAACGGAAACAGCGGCGGGAACCAAGCGGACACCAGCACCGGGACCTGCTCCGGGACCGGGACCGGGAGCGGCTCGCTCCATGTCCCGACCATGGAGAGAGCCCGGCCGGTGACGGTGACGGTGTCTGCGGTGAGCCTCGCGCTCAGCGTGCTGTCCCTGCTGCTGCTGGTCACCGCCATCTCCACCGACCACTGGTACGAGACCGACACCCGCAGACACAAGGACAACTGCGACCGCCACGGATCCGACTCCAACGACCAGAAGAACCGGGAGATGCCCATCTACCACCTACCGCTCGTGGACACCGGCAGCGGCGGGGCCAGGCAGCGGGACGTGGCGCTGATGAAGCCCGTTCATGTGGGCAGCAGAGAGGAGGAGCTGCTGGAGAACTGGCGGGCCATCCTGGGGATGGGCATCCTGGAGACCGAGTGCGGCAGGCCGCTGTTCTCCACACACTCCGGCCTGTGGAGGAAGTGCTACTTCAAGAGCCTGGACCCGGACATCGACAAGCTCATCGACCGGGGTCAGATACTGATACCGATACACACTTCATACCTGCCATACCTGCATAAACACACGCACGCACGCACGCTCACCTGTGTGTATACACATAGATACAGAAGATGTACTGTGTGCTTGTTACATTGTTATTGATGTATTAATATATACATACAGATACACACAGACACATACAGATATATACACATACACACAGATACACACAAATACACACAGACACATATACAGATACACACAGATACATACAAATATATATACAGATACACACACACAGGTACATATACAGATACACACAGACACATACAGATACACACAGACACATACAGATACACAAAGATACATACAGATATATACACATACACACAGATACACACAGACACATACAGATATATACACATACACACAGATACATACAAATATATATACAGATACACACAGATACACACAAATACACACAGACACATACAGATACACACAGATACATACAGCTACATACAGACACATACAGATACACACAGATACACACAGATACACACAGACACATATACAGATACACACAAATACACACACAGACACATACAGATACATGTATTGATACAGATACAGATACACACACACAGATACATATACAGATACACACAGATATCCATATCTGTGTGTATTTATATGTATCTGTGTATATTTACACAGATACATATAGATACACACAGATACACACAGATATACACACAGATACACACACACAGGTACATATACAGATATACACAGATACACACAGATATATACACATACAAACAGTTACATACACACATATACATACAGATATATATACACAGATACACACATATACATACACACAGATACACACAGATACATACACACATATACATACAGATACATACGGATATATATACAGATACATACGGATATATATACAGATACATACGGATACACACAAATATATACACAGATATGCACAGATACATACACAGGTACATGCAGGTACATATACTGATACACAGACTGATACACAGACTGGCTGTAGGTGTGAATGTGAGCGTGAATGCTTGTTTGTCTCTATGTGTCAGCCTGTGGTGAACGGCGTCCTGTGCAGGTGGATCCTGGTGGATCCTGGTGGATCCTGCCCCCTGAAAGCAGTGACAGATCATGGAGGGATGGATGGATTCATCTGGTGTCAGTGGTGTTTTCTTTGATTCTCAGTACAGCTGTTACATCACCAGCAGATCACTGAGTCTCACTGGTTTCACACTGGTCTCAGCAGACTGGTGTTACTCTAGTCTCAGGGTGGTTTTCAGCAGTGCTTCAGACCGGTTTAAGGCTGGCATCAAACTGGTGTTTGGACTGGTTTCAGGATGGTTTTGGTTTAGTTTCAGAATAGTCTCTGTGGGTTGG
Organism: Chelmon rostratus; assembly: GCF_017976325.1. Classification (NCBI taxonomy): domain Eukaryota; kingdom Metazoa; phylum Chordata; class Actinopteri; order Chaetodontiformes; family Chaetodontidae; genus Chelmon; species Chelmon rostratus. The sequence continues at coordinate 160,431 of NC_055660.1, read as the reverse complement.
TTTCAGATTGAATTTTGGACTGGTTTGGACCAGACTTGGACTTGTTGTTTGGACTGGTTTCAGAATGTATTGTGCAGACTGGTTTCAGACTGGTTTCACAGCTTGGTTTTAAACCCTGACCTGGGACCAGCCGACTCAGCCCTGTAGTAAGCAGCAGAGACTGTACAGGACTGAAGGATGGTCAGTCACCATGACGTCTGCAGTTTGTGACTCTGCAGTCTCTGGCAGCGAGCCAACCTGAAACCTGGAGGTCAGACTGATCGAGAGCAGAGAGGATCTGGACCCCAAAAACACTCAGACCACACATCAGATTACCGCTCCCCAAATCAGATCACTTTATGTTACATATCATACACTGCATTAGACCGGACCCCGAGCTCAGCTCAGATTAGATCGATCGATCCCTGCAGGGAGGATCAGCCGGCACCAACAACTACAAAGAAGCGAGGATGCAGATATGACAACAGTCTGTAAAACACGTGGGGGTCTCTCCAGCTCTCAGACCCCCTAATTAACACCTTGCCCCCCCAAAGATTTTGGGGGCTAATGATCTTTGAAGCAAATTATCTTCTAACTGTGCGTCGTGTGAAAGCTGAGGAGTGATAGTGACCCGCTGATGTGGACTGTGGATTCTTAAACACGACCGGTTCAATCCCAGTGTCGTCCTCAACGTTTAAATATCAAGGAAACCTCTGTCGCTGTTTTTATTCATTTATCTCTTTATTTTGGAACGTTTATTTCATTCCTCGTCGTGCGTCTCTACAGTTTTTGCTCAGCAGCAGCTCGGAGCAGATTCAGTCCTGAGTCTTATTGTGTCAGGTCCAGAAGTGTTTCAGAGATGATTACAGGTAACCGCTCGGTGAAGAGCGACTTCCTGAAACTGTAAATGTGCAGCTTTCTGGACAGATGATGAAATATATCTCAATTTAGAACATTTTTAATAACATGTCTTTATTGTTTTTCTGCATGTAGGATGAATGGCACCCTGATTGTCACAGTATTTCACACACACAGCATGATAAAATACTCAAAGTACTGCGTGTCTCCATGCAGGACAGATTACTGTTCAGTCAGTCTGTTAAATTCTCTTCGACCTGTTTGAATGTGATCTTCTCTCCTGGTTAGAAGCGTCACATGTTCAGTGGTGACTGTTGCATTCAGGCTGTGATTATTTACCGAGCAGAGTCGTCGTCGTGTTGTTTCATTATTACAGCCGTCCTCCGGTGCCTCAGGCGGCCTCTTCTACACACGACTTAGTATTAAATCTGATGTGGAGATATCCAAAAACACCTCCCATAATGCTTTGGGTAGTGCCTTTCATTACAGCCTCCCTGCCAGGTAAACAGCCACATGTTTCAAATAGACCGTTACACATCACTATGACATCAGCAGATCACCTGAACCTGGTTCAGTTTCCTGGTCCTGATTCAGTTTCCTGGTCCTGGTTTGTGAGGATGATGAAAACTTACCCGATGTAGTAAACTAAACTGTATGTGTAAAATTGGGGAATGAGCCTTTTATTACTTTTCTCACCTTGTCTCACATGCCTCACCTGACTCAGACTCACCTGTCTCACCTTGTCTCACCTGTCTCACCTTGTCTCACCTTGTCTCACATGCCTCACCTGTCTCACTTGACTCACCAGACTCACCTGTCTCACCTGTCTCTTCTCTGCAGGTATTGCAGATCGCTGCACAGCTGTGAAGTATCACTTCTCTCAACCAATCAGACTGAGGAATATCCCTCTGAACCTGACCAGGACCATCCAACAGGATGAGTGGCACTTACTGCGTGAGTCCATGCACACACACACACACACACACACACAGAGTCATGTTTCCATAATTTCTGGGGACATTACATAGACTTACAGTCATTTGGAGACTAACCATGACCTGAACCGAACCGAACTAAACCTATAATGTAATGATTTACATTACGGAAAACGAACTTTCACTTTATAGAGCAGACAATGTGACATCACACCCAGTTCACCATCAACCTGTGACGGACTGAGTTGAGAGGAACCCAGGAGTGGAAACGGAGAAGGTTTAAACAAGGTTTATTGCACAACACAGGAGGCAAAAACAGAACAGGAAATGGTGAATGTGATCCAAACAACAAAAGGAGGCTTCAGAGAGTGCTGGGCTGTGTGGGCACGGAGGCACTGGAAGAAAAAACAAGAGACACAAACAATTACTCCACACGAAAATATCACGAGAAGGTAGTCAATATATATGTTACCACAAGAGAGACGTGAAGCCACTGGCACCACGGTACGTAGTAGCATACTCTGGCGTCGAGGAGCGTCTCTGTGGAGTATAAATAGCGTCCTTGATTAGGAAGTGAATCCAGGTGCGCCCGATCACTCCTCGACGCCGCTGGGGGAAGGGAGCCTCAGGAAACAAAAGTAAAGTTAAAGAAAAACACAACAAAACAGGAAGTGGTCTTTCAAACGAAACAAAACAAAAGTAAGCTTTAGGGCATTCAATCGTTCGCAACTGGACCTCGTCAGTTTGTCTTAGAAGACGTTTCGCCTCTCATCCGAGCAGGCTTCATCAGTTCATACGCAACCAGACTAGATAGGACAGCTATAGTCCAATGCAATGGTGTTAGGTTCAAGTATTTATCCCCTGAGTGAGACCAACCCACAAAAAACAAGAACGGTATCACTCTATTGTGAGGCAAACGATCCCCCCATTAAGGCGGGGTGGGGTGCAACCCTTTGGTGTCAACGACAGTCGTTAGCCTCGTTAGTGTCCCATTGTTGTCATTGGGAGGCTCCTGGAGCCATGTGTGAATGGCTTTGTTGTTTGTTTTCAGAGGCTAAATCTTTGAATCTCTTAGGGAGAGATGAAAGGACAGCATTGTATGTGGGAGATAGGTGGTGTCTAAGACCTCCCCCTCTGTTCAGAGATGGTTTTTCAACCTTGACATAGATGGCTTCTCTTACCCCTCTTTCAAACCATCTGTCTTCTCTGTCCAGAATATGCACATTTTTATCCTCAAATGAGTGTGCTTCCTCCTTGAGATGCAGGTAAACAGCTGAGTCCAGCCCTGAAGAGTTAGCCCTTCTGTGTTGTGCCATGCGTCTGCTCAGTGGCTGTTTTGTTTCCCCAATATACAAGTCTGGACTGCATACACCAGATTGTTCTTCTGAGTGTGAGGTGTCCGGTCTTTGGGGTGCACCAGCCTTTGTCTGAGAGTGTTCCCAGGTTTGAAATGTACCGGGATGTTGTGTTTGTTAAAGATTCGCCTGAGCTTCTCTGATACACCAGACACATATGGAATGACGATGTTATGTCGTCTGTCCCTCTTTTCTTCCTCTGTCACCCTGTTCTTTCTGGAAGCAGCTGAACTTTTCACAAAAGACCAGCTGGGATAACCACAGGTTTTGAGGGCCCCTCTCAGGTGTTTGTGTTCCTTGTCCCTTGCCTGTTGGCTGGTTGGAACATTATCAGCTCTGTGTTGTAGAGTTCTGATAACACCTAGTTTGTGTTCCAGTGGGTCATGTGAGTCAAAAAGGAGGTATCGGTCTGTGTGAGTAGGTTTTCTGTAAACCCCAATATAGAGGCGCCTGTTCTCTCCAATGTGGACATCACAGTACAAAAAAGTCCCCCACCCCGCCTTAATGGGGGGATCGTTTGCCTCACAATAGAGTGATACCATTCTTGTTTTTGTGGGTTGGTCTCACTCAGGGGATAAATACTTGAACCTAACACCATTGCATTGGACTAGAGCTGTCCTATCTAGTCTGGTTGCGTACGAACTGATGAAGCCTGCTCGGATGAGAGGCGAAACGTCTTCTAAGACAAACTGACGAGGTCCAGTTGCGAACGATTGAATGCCCTAAAGCTTACAATGACCTGGATGAATGAGAATATTCACAGGCACAAAACAGAAGTACCAACCGCCACACAACCACATTTGTTTGATTCTATCTCGACACTACAAAGTCACACAAACACATCAGCTGAGAATCCATTCAAATGAAGCTCAAACTTTGACCAAATCTGGAGAAAATCCCCCAAAAACCTGACTGAGGAAAAACGTTTACGCCCCCACAACATGAGTAAGTCCACAGAAACATCCCCCCATATGGCCCCCAAACACCACAGAGTCTACTGTGATTATATCACTGTAAAGTCTGATTCTATCTCAGTAGAGTTTGATTCTATCTCAGTAGAGTTTGATTCTGTCTCAGTAGAGTTGGATTCTATCTCAGTAGAGACTGGTTGTATCTCAGTAGAGTCTGGTTGTATCTCAGTAGAGTCTGGTTGTGTCTCAGTTGAGTGTGATTCTATCTCTGTAGTTTGTTTCTATTTCTGTAGAGTTTCATTCTATCTCAGCGTTTGATTCTGTCACTACAGAGTTTGATCTTATTCCTATTTCAGTTTGAGCTTTCTTGCTTTCTCCCTGCTGCTTGTTACTTGTTTCCATGGAAACATGCTCTGATAGCCCTTTTTGTATGTCTGTGTGTGTGTGTGTTTGTGTGTGTGTGTGTGTATTATGTGTATCCTCCATCAGATCTGCGGCGCATCACAGCAGGGTTTTTGGGCATGGCGGCAGCCGTCCTCCTTTGTGGGAGCATTGTGGCATCAGTCGGCTTCTTCTGGGAGGAGAGTCTGACGCAGCACGTCTCTGGACTACTGTTCCTCATGGCAGGTAAATCACCTGAGTGTGTGAGGTATGTGTGTGTGTAGGGGGGGGCACATGTGTGGATGTGTGTGTGTGCTGTAATGTGCAGAATGTGTCTCCCTCTGCTGGTGACAGGTCTCACAACATGTTACATGAGTGTGTAATGACAAGTGAACTGGAACTGATCTGATCTCTGGTCTGGTCTCTGATCTCTGATCTGTTCTCTGGTCTGGTCTCTGATCTCTGATCTGTTCTGTGGTCTGGTCTCTTCAGGGATCTTCTGCACCATCTCTTTGTGTACGTATGCAGCCAGTGTGACCTATGACCTCTCTAGAAACCCTCCCTTCATCTACGGTCTGCCAGCTGATGTGGACCACGGTTATGGCTGGTCTATCTGCTGCGCCTGGGCTAGCCTGGGTCTGACCGTGGCCGCCGGCTGCCTTGGTACCACCTTCCCCTTCCTGAGACGGGCTGGATCTCTGCGCTCTAAAATCGCCCGAGAGTCCTCTGTTTGAGCCGCCAGCTGTCAATCAAACAGAGGAGGAGGAGGAGTTGATGACAGAAACCTCGGACTATGTTTGTTGAACCAGTTCATTGAACCCGGCTGCACCAGGTTTATGTGGCCCAGGTTATTGACAGATTCGAGGCAGGTCCAGGTGTAGCTGCAGGAGTTCAACACCTGTTTCTGAAATGTGTTCAATGAATCACACTTTTAATCTGAAGCAAAGTGTTTGTCAGACTGACTTGTATCTCTGCAGCACAGCGCCCCTGCTGAGAGACTGTCACACCCACACACACACACACACACACACACACACACACACACACACTCTGTAATTTCACAAGACCGAGCAGTCGAATCTGATTCAGACTGAGACCAGAGAGAATGACTCTTGATCTTTCGTTATGGTTCAGATCTTGAAGAGTCAGTTAGCAGCTTCCAGAGGTTAAACTTCTTATCTCGCTACAGTGATGCACAGGTGTACTGCAGTGCACTATGACATCACTGCTGGATGTTACAGGTGTCCAACCACAGCCAATCACACAGTGTGGGTCTACAATTCTAAACCACAGCCAATCAGCATCCTTCTTCAGCTATAAACAAGCAGTATTTCCCAAATGAGCTGTCCCGCCCCCTCTGTCTGATTGGCTGGAAATTGGGGAGTGTTTTGATTTCACAGGTCAACGTTCAGTCAGACTGAGGAAGGCAGGTAGCTGTTTCAGAGTTACTCGGTGCAGATGCTGAGTTTACGGCCGAACCGCCTCCCGTGTGGAGGGGCAGGATGTGGAGGTCTGGACCAAAACAACAGAGTTAAATGGAGAATGAACAGAGGAAACGGCCCCCAGACTGAGATCAGACTCGACTGCTGAAACACACGCGCTGAACCTGGTGATCCAAACTCGCAGGTCCACATCAGTCCAGTGGAACAAACTAACAGTGGAGGTCTGGTGATGATTTTCTCCTCATCTGAACACTCAGTTACTACATTCACTGTCCATCTGAAGCCTTTCAACAAAACCAGTTTGACAAATGTAGCTTTCAGTTTGTGGACAACAGATAAATCAGACTTTCAGTGAGTTTCAGTCGAGTTAATATTTCCTTAGAGGTGTTGATACAGCTAATCATCCAGTGGGTTCTGACAGAGCAGATCAGTCATACTGAATGTTATATATATATATATATATATATAGTTATATAATACTGAATTTTATATATATATACTGTGTGTGTGTGTATATATATACACACACACACACAGAATGACATATATATACGCATTATATATATATAAATTCCAGTATTATATAACTATATATATATATATATATATATATATTATATAATGCTGTCTGAAATGAAAAGCATATCTAAGATACAGAAAAAGTTTAAAAAAAAAATTGTCCTCAACAGCTGTTTTAAATACTTAAAGCTCTTAAGATAAGATAAAACTTAATTAATCCTGAGGGAAATTAGTGTGCAGAAGCTGCAGTACAAAGTACAGAAATACAGAAATGCAGTACAGAAAATATATATATACAAATATAAAAATATCAATAAGGTACAAATCCAAAATATACACAAAGCCTAAAATATAAACAGCTTAATGGTAAGGATCGGTCTAAGTCATGTTGCATAGAAATACGTATGAAAAGTGTCTTAGAGCTATGCATGTATAATTACAAATCTGAAGTACAAGTGAGAGCAACTATAGTGGAAGGTACGCAGCGTGTGGTACGAGTATCTTCTCAAACTATTGAATAATAGTACTGTTATTAGAGGCTTTAGTTCTGCGATGGAAACAAAACTTTCTGACAGAAATGTGAACGTTTTTATTGAACAGAAGAAGTCAAAGTTGTTCAACAAAGCAGCTGAACTTTGAATCTAAAACTGGAGACAAGAAGATTTCAGTGAGCACTGTGTGATCTAAGAGGTCAAAAACATGATCAGACCAATCACGGTGATGTTTCATCTCCATCAGAGTCCACAGGTGAGATGTTTGGGCCTGTGTGGGAGCACGTTTGGTTCAAGGTTTGGACTGCAGAGGTCATCCTCTCACACTCAGCTCTCACACACAGACGTGTATATAAAAGTACCCGAGAAGAGAACATGTGGATGAATTATAGTGTTGTGAAAGAGTTGTTTGTTCAAATGCATTCAGCCATCGGCCTGCGAGCTGAGCCACAGACTGACTCTGAGCCGGAGTTCAACCATCAAGGTGAATGAGGAGTATCACATGTGGAGCACTTACAACAGAACAACCAGAGTCCAGAACAACCAGAGTCCCTTTACTCAAGTCAGCAAACATGGAACCTGATTCAGCAGTCGACTGGTCTGAGATCAAATCAACTGTTTGTCTTCTTCTCTCACACAGAGTCCAGCTGTGAACTGCTAATCCAGGTGTATAAACTGATGTGTCACGTACCGTCCTGAATGCTGCTGCTTGGTGCTTTATTATTTATTCAATGTAGGATTCAGAGTTCAGAAAAAGTCCTTTGTCTTCAGCTCAGTCTCAGATACTGCAGCAGGCTGGATGCCACATCTTTACTCTCTGATACTTTCATCTATTTCTAATGTCCTCTCCTGCCCCCTTCTTTTACCTTCTAACAGTACAGGTTGAAGGGGGAGTGAATGTTTCTTCATCAGGTATTTCTGATCAGCTTTCAGCATCTATCTGATACCGCCTAAGACCTGTCACTGCCTCTGAACACTACCCCGTCATACCCTTCTTATACCCTCCTAAACCCAATCAAATCCTCTGATGCCTTCTAAAACCATCTGATAGCCCTCCTGTGCCCTCTGATACCCCATCCAGTACCCTCATACACCTGTGATGCTGTCACGACTGATGTCCAAACCAGAGAGACAGTCACAAAGCATAAATCCAAGTCCAAATAATCAGGCTGGAGGTCAAACAGACAGTTCAGACAGGCAGAAAAGGGCTAATACGTGGCTCAGGTTTGAAAGAAAAGACATGAAGCACAGGACAACATTGACAAAGAGGCAACTGGGGGGGATTAGAATGGGGTCAGAGGGTCGTAAGGATGATGATGATGATCTGAGCTGGTTTCCAGGTTTCTCTTCATGTCCTGAAGCCTCTCACCTGGAGGAGTTTTCACTCAGCAGCAGGTTCAGGTGTCAGAGCAGGAGCACGCTCAGTGTTTCCTCTTTAGCTTTAATGGTTTCACCTGTGACAGCAGAGAGCCGAGGAGCTGCTGAAGGTTCAGGTTCTGACAGGTTCATGTCCACCATGAAGGTCAGATCACACACCCTTACTGTTTCCTCATCAGGTTTTCCTTCATCTCTACTAGAGAGTAGGAAATAAATGTTGCACACCCTGGCTTTATTTGCATTATTCTTTTATTCAGATGATGTTTTGCCCTCATTCCTTCCTTTAGATCAACAGTAATAGTCTGACTCAGGCACTGACATGTCGTATAGACCGCACCATAGTAACACGTCTGATCATATTCCACCATGAGGGTGAGATACGTCATCCCGACGCCTTCACCAAATCCAGACTTTAATACAGTCACAAGAGCTACAGCCAATCAAATGACTTCAAACCAAGTGACCTTTGTCTAAGATCACATGTAGAGATTTAAGTTTTGGGCAAATGTCTTCAAACTGTTAAAAATGCATGAACTTAGATTCCTACTAGAAACATAGAAAAAGTTAAACATCTCTAAATGATTAACACATTTTTGTGTATGATTGTATGTAAAATTTTGTGTGCTACGCTTCTTTCCTACTCTCATCCCCTTGATAACCATCATTCTTCTCTCATTTCCTCTCAATTATTATCCTTTTATACTCTCTGAAACCCCTTACTACCAATCCTTTACCCTTAAAACCTCTGATACCCTCATGTACCCTGTAATACCCCATGAAAACCTTGTGATACCCTCTAAAACCCCAAACCCTATCATGCCCTCCCTAAACCCTCTGGAATCCTGTGCTGCCCTCTGCTGGAAAGTCTCTTCTAATGTTCTGCTGTAAATAAACAATATAAACATCCTCAGACTGATTCTCATCTCTTGGGCAGTGTTTTACAAATTATTCATATTTATATTAAACATAAAATGAAATAATAAAATGTTATCGTTGGTCTGTGGTCCTTTCGGTGTTTGTCATAAAACAGTAACGAGGCAGATTCACTGTTACTGGTGCGGTGTTGATCATCTGAGGTTTTATTAGCTGTGAGTTCATCTGATGTTAAACTCAGCAGCTCAACAGTTTATTTTCACACAGTTTGTCACAAACTGTGATTGATATCGACGCCTCCGTCAGCCTGCAGATGTGTGAATTACAGTCAGTGTGACATCATGGAAACTACAGTTATAGATGCTTCAGCTGTGACGAGCTGACAGGAAACAGCATTTCCAGCTGCTTTATCCCAGATGTTCAGTATATGGAGATAAATATATGAGTAGATATATCAGGCCCCTGAATGCAGCATCTTTGAAGAGCTCCTCCACCTGACATCTTTGATTTAGATTAATCCAAACTAAATCTGATCAATATCAAACTATATGTACAAGAGCTGAGTTTAGTAAACGAGCAGTCACTAATGTGTTTGTTATTATCTGACTACAGATTGCATATTTAAGGCTGAATCAGAAATGTCATGAAGTGGACTTCTGTTGATGCAAGCACCCTCCCAGGATGTGTCGACGGGCCCACGTCGCTCTTTCGGGCTGTGCCCGGCCGGGGCCCGGCCACCAGGCGCTCGCCTGTGAGCCCCAACCCCAGGCCTGGCTCCAGGGTGGGACACCAGTAACGCCGGTCCAGGCGACGTAGTCTTCTTCGTTGCTTTCATCATTATTGAGGGCTCTGGAACCTGACCCGTCATCTAGGACCCGCTTGCCTTGGGAGACCCTTTCAGGGGCAATAAGCCTTAGACTGAACGCCTAAACAACCAAACAGAGAAACAGTTTGTTCCCAGCATCCTTCAGCCTGACGAGCAGTTACCAGTCAGTGTCACTAACCCTCTGACAACAACATTTTCAGTCTTTTGTTTGTTCGTTTGTTTTGTCTTTTATGTGTTTTTTTTTTTGTTTGCTATGCAAGTACATTGATGTTCAAAACGTCAAATTCCTTGTATGTGCACACATATTGGGCCGACAAAACCGATTCTTCTTCCCCTTCTTCTTCATGTTTTGTTGCGGTACCGCTGCTGGCCGCCTGGGGGCAGCAGACGGCAGTCTGCCACGCACCGTTTCAATGAAGCACGCACTCCCACTTAGCAGCCCTGCCCATCCACCGTCAGAAGCTACCCATTGCGCATGCTCCTCCGCTCCGCAGCCTACTGTACCGCACGTTGGAGTCACAACAACCGACAGCCGTTGACTGTGAGCGGTCGTTATCTCGGTGACTGTCCTGTGTGGAGGCCGGGGCTGGAGCGGCTGTCTGGGGAAGTACAGGGCACAGAGCCGGAGAAACAGACAAATAGTTGAGGAGCCGGGGTAACTAACGGGGCCGCCCCGCAGGAGAGTCGGTGTGTTCGGTCAGAATGTTAGCAGCGGTGGATCCATCCGCAGGCTGCTAACCGCTGCTAACATTAGTCAGACAGGCTACATGCTAACAGGCTACACGTTAAGCAGCCAGCTCAGCAACGTAAGCTAACCGTCACACCTTTAGTGTTGATGTGGAAGGGCACACGGACACCATGCTACCATCCCAGTGAACCGAACAACAGCCAACAGTTAGCTGCTAGCCCTGGAGCTAACAGTTAGCTGTGTAACATCTGGCCGCGGCCAGCTTTCCGTGTGGCGGCCGAGGATGGTCGCAGTGACAGCAGCTGTTCTGGAGGAACGGCCTGCCCCCACTGGATGTTCTGAGGCTCACAGCTTCACCCTCCCTGCTGGACTCAGGATCGGGCTCTGGCTCTCAGCGTCGATGTAAACCGTGAGTGTCGGTCCCGCTGCAGCGCTCAGACCCCGCGGAAACAGCAGCCATGCAGGCGGCTCAGCTGCAGTACGACTTCTTCAACGAGGAGAACGCACCGAAATGGAGAGGCCTGCTGGTGCCTTCACTGGAAAAGGTACACACACGCGTTTGTATCACTGTCCCCGTGGTGACACCCCCCTAACGCTTTCCTTCACCCGGTTCTAACCCTAAAGCCAAGTGTTAACCCTCAGAAAGCTGTGTGAACCACACGGTGACAGGAGGTCCTCATGGAGTGTTGTGGACAGTTTAAACATAAAACACACACACACACATGCAGACACACACCCAGGCCTGAACATCGAGCTGAAGCGGTCCTTGAAGGTTTGGACTCACTGGCAGACTGCAGGTGGAAACAGGAAGTAGTGTGCTGCTGTGGTTCATCCTCTGAATCCAGAGGCCTGTTGAGCCTCTTCAGTTCTCTGATATCAGAGTCCACGCTGAACGAGTCAGTTTGATGCTAAAGTTGTGTCGATGTTTGGTGGGTTCACCTGAACAACTCATCAACTAAAGTCCAAACTAACCAACATACTCTCGCACCAAATGACATGTTCACTTCCTGTGTCCAATCAGTGAAAAGCACTGTTTCTAATGCAGGGTTAGTACTGTGTTGTCTCTCCTGCCCAGTCGACTTTGAATACATTGCTGTGAAACTGCAAAGAGGCTAATGGCTAAAAATATCTAACGTTAATCGCTAAGCAACAACAAAAAGGTAAACCGGGACAAAGCATCATGATTAGGTGAGAACTACACAGCCTTAATCTGCAACTAGTTTAAAAAAACAACAATAACATCAGGTGATGAAACCATCAGCTACGACACAGGACGATTAAAGGTACTCTGGTATTGGACAGGTGAAATGTGACGTCATAACAAACAAACATACTGATGCCAGCACTGGAAAACTGTTAGAAATTACTAGTTGATCATTAGAAAATGATCTAACTCTGTATTTGCTTGTCCAAATTAGCTGGAATTCTGTGCTCCTCCTCCTCATCTAAGTTATCTCACCTTTCAAAACAATGGTCCATGCATGGAGGCCTACACCCACTAAGGCTGGGTGTAAGATTTGAAATGTAACGGATGTCTGCTGTAGAGATATTTCAGCTGTGCAACACTTCAAATAACAGCAGTGTTCAAACACCGTCTGTTAGAGATGGTGTTCAATGCGTAGCTGGTGCAGCCCACTGCCGGTCTCCAAACCAGATGTTTGCATGATGCTGATGTGATTCAGAACTCTTCTGTTTCCTGAAAGTCCATGTCAGTTTTGTTTCCTAGATAGTGCGCTATTAGCCCGTTGAATAGTGAATGAAATCACTTTTATCAGTGCTCCCCAACCCCTGGGCCGCAGACCGGTACCGGTCCGGGGATCCGTTGGTGCCGGGCCGCACAAGGAATAATTAATTATTTCTGTTTTATTTATTATCTGAGTTGGAATGATCTTTTATTTTGAAAAATCTTTTATTTTGAAAAATGACCAGATTCTCTCGGTTACATCTCGGTCACTTGAGCGCTCAAATTTAACCCACAAGCTAGTAAAATGAGTAAAAAACGGACGTCTTTGTGAAGGGGGAAAGGCCGAGTGAAGAGAGAGAAGAAGAGCGACGACGTCCAAGAAAAAGAAACTTTTAACAGACAAACCAGGCGTCCTGCTGGAGATCTGGATCAGTCGACAGGTGATTCATAGCGAGCCGCTCTGCATCATACGCGGTGGTCCTAGTAGGTGACCATTCTCAGGAAATGGACACCCTGCAGACAATGAGGATCAAGTATTCACCCAGACCATGTAGAAATATGAACGTTCAGCAGTTGAGCTCCATCTGGGGGGGGTGGATTTGCTCACATCCATTTCTCTGTGGCTTGACTCTGCCTCACCTGTCAGCAGTAACTGATCAGGAAATCTGTGTCATTGAGTTCAGCAGGTGATTAGTTGATCACTCACAGTAAATGATCAGTCAGCTGATCACTTTGTGACTTCAACTGTCCACGCCCACATTATTGATTAATCTGCCTGTTATTGCTCCAGTTCAGAGAAGTTGTTTTGTCCATAACACGTCAGTCCAAGTCTCCAGATGTCTTGTTTTGTTTGACCAACAGTCCCAAACCCAAAGGGACTCACTTTACTGAGACAGAGGCCAAGTATGTTGAGACATTTCCTGCCAGATGGAGGCAAACTGCCACCCTGAGCATTTTAATGTAACACGCTCACTTGAGGAGCTGTCAACATCATGCCACTGTTAAATGTCACTCAGCAGTAAATATGAGTCCTGGTGGGACTGAAGACCTGCAGTCAGGTCAGGAGGAAGGTGACCGTCAGTGATGCCGGACCATCTGTTCTGGTTTGTCATCAGACAACATGTTTGTTTATGTGGAGTCAGATAAACGGAGCATCCTTTCATCATCTGAACTGTCGGTCTCTGACCCCTCCCCACATCTGCCTGTCTGTCTGCTCCCACTCCACATCAGCACAGAGAGGCTTCATGTCCCCGTGCTGCTGAGAGTCATTGTTCTGAGTGTCCACAGAAACGTGTCTGTCTGTCTGTCTGTCTGTCTGTCTGTCTGTCTGTCTGTGTGTGTCTGTGTGTGTGTGTGTGTGTGTGTGTGTCTGTCATTGTGTCTGTCTGTGTGTCACTGTGTGTGTCTCACTGTGTGTCTGTGTGTGTGTGTCTCACTGTGTCTCTCACTGTGTGTGTGTATGTCTTTCTCACTGTGTCTCTGTGTGTGTTTGTTGCTCACTGTGTGTGTGTCTGTGTGTGTGTCTCTGTGGTGTGTGTGTATTGTCCCTGCTGATTGTAGAGGACAAGTGAACATGCAGCTTCAGCTGGTTGAAGTCAGTTTGTTGTTGGTCAAACAGAAACATGCAGGTCGGTGTATTCAAACACAACTCACCTGCATGTGACAGACAGACAGGTAGGAGTGTGAGACGGACAGACAGGTAGGAGTGTGAGACGGACAGACAGACAGGAGTGTGTGACAGACAGACAGGAGTGTGTGACGGACAGACAGGTAGGAGTGTGTGACGGACAGACAGGAGTGTGTGACAGACAGACAGGAGTGTGTGACAGACAGACAGGAGTGTGTGACGGACAGACAGACAGGAGTGTGTGACGGACAGACAGGTAGGAGTGTGTGACAGACAGGTAGGAGTGTGTGACTGACAGGTAGGAGTGTGACGGACAGGTAGGAGTGTGACGGACAGGTAGGAGTGTGTGACGGACAGACAGGTAGGAGTGTGACGGACAGGTAGGAGTGTGTGACGGACAGGTAGGAGTGTGTGACGGACAGACAGGTAGGAGTGTGACGGACAGGTAGGAGTGTGACAGACAGACAGGTAGGACTGTGTGATTGACAGGTAGGAGTGTGTCGGACAGGTAGGAGTGTGACGGACAGACAGGTAGGACTGTGTGATTGACAGGTAGGAGTGTGTGTCGGACAGGTAGGAGTGTGACGGACAGACAGGTAGGAGTGTGTGATTGACAGGTAGGAGTGTGACGGACAGGTAGGAGTGTGTGTCGGACAGGTAGGAGTGTGACGGACAGGTAGGAGTGTGACGGACAGACAGGTAGGACTGTGTGATTGACAGGTAGGAGTGTGTGATGCTGCAGTAAACAGGGACTCTGCAGCTTTAAAGGAACAGTCTGTGTTTTACTGCCTGCTGCTGGTTCAAGGAGGTGCAGCTGAAGTTTAGTTCAACTTGTTTTCTGTCATGGAAACTGCGGTGAAAAACACGCCTCAATCGACCAATGAGGCGGCTGCTGCGGCCTGTGTTCACGCCCGCTGGTAAAGCCGGGTTTAAAGAGTGTACGGTCAGTCCTGCTTCTCTCAGCACTACATCCGTGTTTCCTGCATCGTCTGAAACAACAGCAGCACCATGATGATTGTTGTTATTCTTCATGTCGAGCTCCACTCAGAGACAGCAGAAACCTCAGCTGTGTTGAGTCCAGTCATTGGCTGGTCGTAGCCTCAGCTGTGTTGAGTCCAGTCATTGGCTGGTCGTAGCCTCAGCTGTGATGAGTCCAGTCATTGGCTGGTCGTCCTGTGACTGTGTTGAGTCCAGTCATTGGTTGGTCGTAGCCTGAGCTGTGTTGAGTCCAGTCATTGGCTGGTCGTCCTGTGACTGTGTTGAGTCCAGTCATTGGCTGGTCGTCCTGTGACTGTGTTGAGTCCAGTCATTGGCTGGTCGTCCTGTGACTGTGTTGAGTCCAGTCATTGGTTGGTCGTAGCCTGAGCTGTGTTGAGTCCAGTCATTGGCTGGTCGTAGCCTCAGCTGTGTTGAGTCCAGTCATTGGCTGGTCGTCCTGTGACTGTGTTGAGTCCAGTCATTGGCTGGTCGTCCTGTGACTGTGTTGAGTCCAGTCATTGGCTGGTCGTCCTGTGACTGTGTTGAGTCCAGTCATTGGCTGGTCGTCCTGTGACTGTGATGTGGCTCTGAGGAGCTGCTGAAGTTCACCCCTCTGTGGTTGTTGAGATGCTCTCTGCTGCTCTGAGGCTCTGAGTCACTTTATCTTTTGTCTTTGGTCCAGAGCTGCTGTCACCGTGTGAATAAAGTGAGGCCTTCATGTTACTGTAGACTTGGACTCCGGCAGGTTTTCTAGGCTCTGAAATCCATCGTTGTGGACCCCAGAAACCGGCCTTCAGTCCGTATATTCACTGATGCCGTGTCATTTCTTCAGCTCTGGGACCGTTATGGGGGAGCTGAGCTCCAGGTGACTCCTGTCTGTCATTAAGTATTCAGTCAGTGCCGCTGCCACCACGGTGCTCCACCCCCACTCTGAATATTAGTTTTCACAATCGAATGTATGGAGCCAACAGTGCACCTTCCTCTATCAGCTGGTGGGATGGTGATGTTGCGGTTGTTACCCAGTGGCACCCCAGCCTTCCTTTCCTGGAAGGAAGGAAGGGCCCCCAGTGTCTGTTCGGCCTCTGTTTCTGTTAAGTCCCACCACAGCAGCAGAATCAGGCTGAAGGAAAAACAACTGAACAGGTAAAGAAGGAGAAGACGGTCAGTCGTAAACAATAGAGTTGATGTTGCAGGTGATCAGACGAGTTCATTTGAAATCTGCACTCGTTTAAGATAAGATAAGATAAGATAAAACTTTATTTATCCCCAGCAGCATGTGATAACAGTCGGAAGAAAGATAGCAGCCGAGGTAGAGAACGTTCGGAAAAAGCAAAATACAAAATAAAAAGTGGACTATATATATATATATATATGTGCATTTTATACAAGCAAAATGAAATTTGATTATATAAAAGAAAAATAAAATATGTAGAAACAAATATGTAAAAAGTGTGTATTGCCCTGATAGCTGTGGAATAAAAATGTAAGCTGCCTTCAGATTAAAAGTAACAATAAAAAGTGTTTCTACTATTGTACAGAAGAATAAAATATACTAAACAGAAAATGCTCATAATGAGCTACCAGGTGTGAACGGGTGCATGTAGGCTCGTGTTTGAGTGGTCGGAAGACTGGAAAAGCTCTATACATAAAAACAGTCCATTTACCATCTACCATGTAATACTGCACTAAAAGTCAAAGGAAATATGTCATATTACACAAAAAGTCAAAGGAAATATGTCATATTACACTAAAAGTCAAAGGAAATGTGTCATATTGCACAAAAAGTAAAAGGAAATATGTCATATTACACTAAAAGTCAAAGGAAATGTGTCATATTGCACAAAAAGTCAAAGGAAATGTGTCATATTACACTAAAAGTCAAAGGAAATATGTCATATTACACTAAAAGTAAAAGGAAATATGTCATATTACACTAACAGTAAAAGGAAATGTGTCATATTACACTAAAAGTCAAAGGAAATGTGTCATATTACACAAAAAGTCAAAGGAAATGTGTCATATTACACTAACAGTCTGGATATGAGGGTAATTTGTGGAACAGCATCATCACAGTCTGATGTTCAGTGATGCTGGAGTTGAACTCTGACAGCTGATGGGATGAAGGACCTGTGGTTCCTTCTTACAGGGTGGATGCAGCAGTCTGTGACTGAAGGAGCTGCTGAGGGCCCCCACTGTGTCCTGCAGGGGGTGGGAGGGGTTGGCTAACATCCTCCTCTCACCTCCGTCCTCAGTGGTGTCCAGAGGACAGTCCAGGACAGAGCTGATATGTTGAACTTGTTTACTGGTTGCTTTTTTCTGGGAACGCACTGATCCACTTTTTTCTGTTCTGATCTTATACCAGTGTTTGATTAGTGACCTGGAAACCCCACAGTGTGGGATTATTCTCTCATGTCTGAGGCTGGAGTTAGACATAGTTTTCAGAACTACTATAACTAACCACTAACCAGCCAGGGAAAGATTTCAGATCAGCTGAGCATTTGATTTAGCTGTCCCTAAATGCAGGCTTAAAACAAAGGGGGAGCGAGCTTTTGCTGTAGCCGCCCCAAAACTGTGGAACAGCTTACCCCCCCAGATCAGATCAGATTCAAGCCTTGGGATTTTTAAATCAGCTCTGAAAACTTACTTTTTCTCATTAGCATTCAGCAGAGCTTGAGGTTGTACACATTTTTTATTGTCTTCTGTGTTTTATTTGTTTTACGTCATGCCCTTTTATCATGTTCACCACGTTGGTTTAGTGTGTTATGGCGTTCTTTATTTCACAGCCTTCATGGGCCCTTTTCATACGGAGTGACAGTCGCAAACTAATCTGAAATGACTGGTTTTATTAGACTGGGCCTGAACATCACTACAGCTACCTTTACTCGACCTTTTGACACAGTGCAGAATATATATTTCAAATGGCAGCCTTTGCATGTGTCTCCATGTGTTGGGAGGCAGTCTCCTACAGCCAGAGGAGGAAGACACTGAGGAGGAAGACACTGAGGAGGAAGACACTGAGGAGGAAGACACTGAGCTCACAAAAACAATTTAAAACTACCGGTGCTACCTTAATGACAACTACAGTGATCCTGTCTTAGATGACCTCTTTGCTATTTTATTATTATGTATATAATTTTTACTGCTCGCTATTTTGATATTTTATTATGTATAGTTTGTTCTTTATCGTCTTATTTCACTTATTTCACTGTGTGTGATGCTGCTGCTGCACTGCAGCTTCCCAGTGTCGGATAAATAAAGTCTATCAGTGTATCTAGCTAGCTAGCTAACTAGCTAACTAGCTAGGTAGCGACTTGTAGCCCCATGGTATTTAGCTGTTCAACCATTTTAACAAGCACCAAAGTAAGACCCACAAATAACTGTAGCTTTGTGAATTTGACATTTGACATTTTGTAAAATGCTTGTCATGTCATGTACAAGCCTGAAGTGTGGCTCATCGCCGTCCTACCAGCTGGTTAGCCGGCTAGCTTATTCGCTCAGTCGTGTTTTGTTCTGCTTGAAGAGGTCTTTGTGTTGGCCGCCGAGCTGCTTGGCGAGGTTTGAAGTGTTTCCTCCCTCGTACGACACTGGTTTATATCACCTTTTTCATACAGGCTTCGTTGTGTCAGCGGGTTCGCCCTCAGCATCGGCTCCGTGACAAAAGTAACCGAACAAACAGCAGCAGGTGAAATGCTGTTCTGTGTGTTGCAGGTCCTGAACCAGGTGCATCCTAACCTGGTGTCCCAGCAGGAGGCATTGCAGTACATTGAAGAGCTGATCCTGCTGCTGCTTAGCATGCTGTGCCAGGCTCAGCCACGCACCGTACAGGATGTGGAGGTATCACACACACACACACACACACACACACACACACACACAGTGTGTCGTCACTGGAAACTAAAACGTGTTGTGAAGATTTTAAATGTTGTGAATTGAAGTTTTTAGTTGTGGCAGCCAAAGTTAATGATCAATAATCTCTGAGGAACAGCTGAAAGACATTAAAACAGACATCAGGCTGGTGGAGTTCAAGCTGCTCAGAACTGAACTGCTCACTTTAAATCTTTAAAAACATTTATCACGATAAATAGAAACTTACCCCCTAGTACAATACGTGGATCTTTCATTTCTAGAACGAGCTACTTGTCCCACCAGGGGGACAAGTATTCATGAAGAATTTTATGTTAGCACGTCCACGTCCATCAGTTGTCCTCCTTTCTGAATGGATGCTGTCAAAATATGTTCAAAGTTTATTATTTGACACTGACACGTTACCTGTGGGGTGTTCCTGACTGGACATTAGTCTTAGGTTCTCAGGAGTCCTCTTGATTGCCTCTAATAGGGCCTACTTTACTTTATTTACTACTATTAATGACTACTACTAGTACCACTACTCTACTACCACTACTAAAATGCTTTGTAAAGTACTCTCAAACCAAAAGTTGGGAGTTTGGTCTGGCACAGCCCTCACTTTTAGAGTTTTTAGAGACCTTTTTTGAATACGGCTTCTGATGACATCACTGTGAGGCTGAAATGTGATTGGTCTGGTTTGCTTCTTCTTTCTAGCTGATGGAGCTGCAGTGAGATAATGAGGTGCTCTCTGGTAAAACACCACAGACTGCTGGTGTTTTATCACACTGACCCCCACCCTGTGATCTCTGACTCCTCACCCCTTTTCTATGACTGGACACTCCTCTGACCACTCCCATGTGACCTTTGACCCCCCATATGACCTTTGACCCCTCCCCTCTCTCCCCCCGTGACCTCTGACTCTTCCCATCTCTTTGACACCTCTCCCTCCCCTGTGACCCCTGACCCCTCCCATCTTTCTGCTCTGTGACCTTTGACCCCTCCCCTCTTTTCTATGACCTTTAACCCCTCCCCCTCTTTTCTATGACCTGACACCTCCTGTGACCTTTGACCCCTCCCATCACTATGACCTTTGTCCCTCCCCCTCTCTTTGCCCTGTGAGATTTGACCCCTCCCATCTACCTGCCCTGTGACCTTTGACCCCTCCCATCTCTGATCTTTGACCCCCCCCCTCTCTTTGCCCTGTGAGATTTGACCCCTCCCATCTACCTGCCCTGTGACCTTTGACCCCTCCAATCTCTGTGATCTTTGACCCTCCCCTCTCTTTGCCCTGTGACCTCTGACCCCCCTCTGCTCCTCAGGCTCAGAGTGTGTGTAGGTGTGTGTGTAGGTGTGTGTGTGTGTGTGTAGGTGTGTGTGTGTGTGTGTAGGAGAGAGAAGAAAACTGCAACAAACAGACGAAACTAAAAATATTAACCACAGGGTCATAACAATCACAGTCCAGACAACAGCTGCTTGGCTGACCCTAACCCATGTTAGCCCTTCAGAGAGTTCCTCAGGTGACAAACTGTTAGGTGTAGAGAGGAGGAGGAAGAGTTTCTGAAGCACAGGAGAAACGGTGGAAAGAGGAAATATTCTCCAGACGCTGAATGACAGTGAGTTAATGAAACTGTAAAGATCAGATGGTTCAGGGATGATGTTTGTGGTCCATCTCCCACCAACACAAAAACACTATAACACACAGTAACACTCAGATATCTGACAGCAGCGGTGATGACTTGGGTCTGTCTCAACCTTCATCAGCAGAGTGATCACACAGATAATTACAGCGCTGTCACAGCCTCATGCTGAGGCGCAGTTCATCTCGTGTCCATTGGGTGTCTCCACCTGCAGGTCACTGAAGGTCATTCATGGCCGCGGCGGCTTCCTGCTGTTGAAGGTGTGACTGATGGAGTCTGTCAGTGAATACCACTGCTCATATAAGCTGACCAACAATCACAGAAACTGATGGAAGCCGACACATTTTTCCTCGTTAACAGGCCGATCAAATAGACCCGGCACTAAAATTAGCACTGTGCTAACAAACATGAGATAATAAACAGAACACCTATCAGCATGTGAACAGGTGACTGCAGGTAGGCCCGTGACTTCATACATTTAGCCTGGCTCACAGTTAATTCACCGGAGACGTTTGTCACATCGAACAGTGTTCGTTGTCTAAATCGAGTTCGCTGTCCATTATCACAAAGAATTTCTTTTTAGCAACCAATCACAGCGATGGGGTGGAGCAGGCCTCTTCACTAAGGTCAAAGGTCAGTCGCTCCTCCTCTGCTACGACTCCTCGTTAGAGGAGTTCAGGCTAAGAGATGAGCTCTCAGAATGTTTGTGAACACCCCCAGATGTTTAGACCAGATCAGTCCAAATGTTTAGATCAAGTCAGTCCAGATGATTCAGGGTCCTGTCCTCACTAATGCCCCCCCCTTCCCCCCAGGAGCGTGTTCAGAAGAGTTTTCCTCACCCGATTGATAAGTGGGCAATTGCTGATGCTCAGGCCGCCATTGAGAAGAGGAAAAGGAGGAACCCATTGGCTCTCCCTGTCGACAAGATCCACCCACTGCTCAAGGTATACCTGTCTTCATCATCATCATCGTCATTGAACACACACACACACACACAAAAACTCACACAAACACACACACACACACACACAAAAACTCACACAAACACACACACACACACACACAAAAACTCACACAAACAGCGTTTCCCATGATGCCTTGTGTTGTCAGGAGGTGCTGGGTTATAAGATCGACCACCAGGTGTCGGTCTACATGGTGGCTGTGTTGGAGTACATCTCTGCTGACATCCTGAAACTGGCAGGAAACTATGTGAGGAACATCCGACACTACGAGATCTCCCAGCAGGATATCACTGTGGCCATGTGTGCCGACAAGGTACCCACACACTAACATACAGCATGGTGAAGTTCCAGGACCTGCTCTGTCAGAGACATGAACACTCAGCAGGACAGACTCTAAAGCCTCCTCAGGGGGGCGCCAGAGAGTTAAAGAGGAGGCAAAGATCCTGCAGGTGGTGAATTACAGTGAAATACCTCCCTCCTCCTCCTCCTCAGAATCAGTCAGATTTCAACACACAAACATGAAACACGTATTGATCTGATTCAGTGTGACATCACTTCCTGAGGAGATCATTATCTCTGATGATCCAGAATAAACCTCCAGAAATCCACCGAGAACCCAGAGAAGACTCTGCAGGACTGAGAGTCCTCATGTTTTTCAGTTTCCTTTAGCATCACAGTGATCCAGTCTGTACATCCACGAGTCCACTGCTAACAGGAGCCGCTAACAGGAGCCGCTAACAGGAGCCGCTAACAGGAGCTGCTAACAGGAGCTGCTAACAGCTAACTCAGCAGACTGTCAGTGGAGGCTGTTTGACTCAGTGTAAACTGGTATAAACAGTATAAACATCTGTCAGATTAGCAACATTCTTCACTTCCTCCATTGTAACACAAACGTGTAAAAATGTCACAGTGAGCTGATAAAACGCAGCAGAAGAAAAAACTCACTTTAAAATTGAAAGAAGGCTTTTAAATGAGAGGAGGAGCAGCCAGGTCACAGACTGACAGGAGTTCACTGTGCCTGCAGTCATTACTGAGGGAACAGTGACCCTGAGCTGCAGACACAGACAGGCTGATGGAGCCGAGCACACTTAATGTTTCGTCTTTAAAGTCAAATATCAAAGATATTCTGTCTGTCTCCCCCATACCTGGCTCTCCCATTTGTCTTTCTAACTCATCTGTGCATACAGGTGCTGATGGATATGTTCCACCAGGACGAAGAGGACATCAGCGGCTTCCCTCTGATGGACGAGGAACCATCAGCCAATGAGGAGCAGAGTTACTATGAATTGGTGAGAAGCTTCATGTCAGACAGTCGACAGTACCTGAGACAGCTCAACCTGCTCATCAAAGTGTTCAGAGAACCCTTCAACTCCAGCCCCATGCTCTTCTCTCAACACGTACGTATGGTTACCTGACCACCCGTCTGATCGTCTGTCCTACTATTTGATCACCTGTCTGCCTGTTTGATTAATCACCTGTCTGTCTGTCTGCGTGTCAGGATGTGGACAGTATCTTCAGTCGTATCGTTGATATCCACGAGGTGACGGTGAAGCTGTTGGGTTTGATCGAGGACACAGTGGAGATGACGGATGAAGGAAGTCCTCATCCTCTGGTGGGAAGCTGCTTTGAAGACCTGGCTGAGGTCTGTACCTGTCTGTCTGTCTGACTGACTGACTGACTGTGTGTGAGTGTTTGATTGATTGATTGATTGATTGGCTCTGGTTGTATCTGTTGTGTGATTTGATTGGCAGGAGTTGGCCTTTGACCCATATGAGACATATGCTCAGGACATCCTGCGTTCTGGTTTCCATGAACACTTCCTGGGTCAGGTGTCTAAACCAGGAGGCGCATTCCACCTCCAGGTAAGCCCCACCCCTAGACCTCTGACATGAGGTACTTAAATGCTCCACCTCCCCCAGGCTGGTTCAGCATATGTTAATGAGACGCAGCAGCTGATCAGATCCTCAGCTGTCAGTCAGTAAGTCAGGTGAGGCCGGCACCTTAGGATCAGGATGAACCGCCGTTCTGTGTTGTCGCGTCTCTCCCTGTGTTATCAAAATGAATCAGTCGTAATACTTGAAACTGCTGTCTGTCTTTGTCTGCAGTCCATCTGTGAAGGCTTTAAAGAGGCTGTTCAGTATGTCCTGCCGAGACTGCTGCTCACTCCTGTTTACCACTGTCTGCACCTGTTTGAGATCCTCAAGGTGAGACAGCAACAACTGCACCACACCTGTGCTGCACCTGTGCCAAACCTGTACAACACCTGTACCAAACCTGTACAACACCTGTGCCAAACCTGTACAACACCTGTACCAAACCTGTACAACACCTGTGCCAAACCTGTACAACACCTGTGCCAAACCTGTACAACACCTGTGCCAAACCTGTATTTCATCCTTCCCTTGGAAGTCTAAAAGTATCCTGTTACCCCACCCAAAAAAACAATGAAAGTCTGTCTTTCCTTGGGCTTAATTCAGACAGAGATCCCAGATATGAAGAACACTCACTCCTCTGCACAAACGAGGTGCACATGTGACCGACAACTGAGCTGCTGAAACAGGATTTAGATTACCTTTTTAACGTACTGCAGGAATGCAGTAAAAAATCTCATTCTGTGGCCTGAACCTGAACAGTTTTACAATTGTATATTCTATTTTGGTACCGCCCCCCCTTCTATGGTCGAGATGGTTTTCATGCCAGTGTTCTGGGTGCACACGTTCTGGGAGAAAACATATCCCAATAATGACTGAATCCTGACCCCTCTACTGTCCCCGATACACCAGAACCAACAAAGAATCCTCTGCCCCACCTCACCCCCCCTGCCTGAGACAGCATAATTATCCCAAGACCTGTATACAGCACTCTAAAAATATAAACGTCAGTTAGGCCCAGGCCTGGCAAGCTAAGAAGCAACGGTGGTAATTTACAGTCTAAAATGAATCAGATCGACCAGTCAAATTATAAACTCACTGTTTCACCTGCGAAGCCTTCAGATTAAATGATTGCATGGACTCCAGTGGCTTAGATTGCTTGTTCTTAAAAGAAAACTAACTTTGGCCAAGTGAATTTAGTCAGCTGATTGAGGTATTTTACCTGTCCACAGGGCAGTGGTCATGGAGGAGCTCTGGCTGCAGTCCTAAGGGTAGAACTATTACCATGGGCGATCTGTCCAGCTTTGAGGCTTTAATATTAACAATATTTAAGTATTTCCAAATTGTCGACACTTCAAATCTCACCACCAAAACATTTTTAAATACCACAGAACTTCCAGCCTGGTTCATAAGGGCCCACACATTACACTCAGTGACCTTTAGGTGTCAGATCATATGCAGATCTTGTTTGACATTGTGGCTCAGACTGTGGAGACAAATTACAGAAAGAAAATGCCATGAGTATGAAAACTTCCTTCCTTTCTGTGTGTCTATTGACGAGATAAAAAACATCTGATAACTCCTCCCTCAGCATCCGTGGGTGTCCCTGCCCCTCACGTTGAATTATTGAATTATTTTATGACTGTATGTCTCCATCCAGGACTTTATATCATCAGCATTACCTCCTGTGGAGTGCCCCAAGGATCTATTACTGGACCAATTTTGTTTCCACTTTACATGTTATCCCTTGGACATATCAGTTAGCAACACATCATCTGGCTCACTGTTACGCTGACGATACACGACTATACCTTTCTTTGAAGCCACGTGAACGGGACAGTCTAACCATATAGCATGCCTGTTTATGCAATGTGAAGGGCTGGATGGCAGCTAACTTCCTACAATTCAATACCAAAAAACAGAGGTTTTGTTCTTTGATCCAGAACATCACAAAGTACAGATACAGTCCTTCCTTGGTTCACTTACTGCCAGTGTTAAGTCTGTGGCAACGAACCTTGGGGTAACCTTTGATAGCTGCTTATCCTTTGGTTTTATCAGCTCTTAGGAAAGACACATGTTCAATTTTAATGACACAGAAAAAGTCAGCTTGTATGTTATCACACCTCGACCACAGCAGCTTATCCAGAACTCAGCAGCCCGATCATTAAGTAAATCTGAAGTCCGGTCATATCACTGCGCTGGATGCCTGTAATACTTACATTATAAAATTAAATAGGTCAAATCATTTTTAACCCCCTTACAGCCCAGCCAAGCCCCTAAAATCAGATGATCAAACCCTTTTAGTTGTTCTTCTGACCAGACTGAAAACCAAGGTTTGGTTTGGTTGGAATACCCTCCTCCTCAGTGTGAGATGGGCAGACTCCGCTGTACCTTTAGAGGCCTACACTTAACAATGTTTCCTCCTTATACTCCTGATTCGTAGTGTTTTATTTAAACTTCATTGTCTTCACACATTTAAACATGATTTTAGTATTTTTAAATTCTGTAGGCTTGTAAAGTGCTACATACAAATAATTCATATTATAATTATTATTTCAGCAGCATGACAGTGTTTGAATCAGTGCAAATATTAGAAGCAGCTGATTGACAGGTCCTTTCATACAAACGGCAGATTTAAAGCTCTCAAACCACTCCCTGTAGACCAGTCTGGTTTAATAAACTCCTTTATGTGTCCCAGTACCAGACTGGTATGAGCTGCTTGTTCCCAGTCAGACCACTATCCTGTAGATCCTGGCCTGGTCTTTGACCTTCAGATGGAAACTCGTATGGCACAGCTGAGGTTAAATCTCTGAAATACCTCCAGTCATGTTCTGCAGATTATTTCAGGGCTTGGGGGTTGGCGTGGGGGTGGCAGGAGGTTTATCCTGATCTGATTCTGAGTCCTGGACTCTGAAGGACCAGGATAGACAAGCTCCAACCAGATTTTACTATATTTTACTGAGTCATGTTCCTA
The DNA here is from genome assembly GCF_017976325.1 of Chelmon rostratus. NCBI lineage: Eukaryota > Metazoa > Chordata > Actinopteri > Chaetodontiformes > Chaetodontidae > Chelmon > Chelmon rostratus. The sequence continues at coordinate 134,217 of NC_055660.1, read as the reverse complement.
CTGGACTTAGATATAGGTTCTAGACCTGGTCCTGTTTCTGTAGCCTCCGTAGACCAGATCTTCCCACTGTAGTCCTCCCTTTTCTAGCTTCGATAGAGATACTTTAAGTGATGTCACTGAAGTCCTGTTCTCCAGTCCTGAGACCCTCTTTGTGTAGTATTTGGTACTTCACCTGTCCCTGCAGGTGATGTCACTTCTCACATGTGTCAGATGTTTTCTCCATGTATATGCTGAGCAACTGTCTGCTAAAGAGAGAATACCTGCCCCCTATACCCCCTGTTTCCATAGCAACTGGAGGAGAAGAGTGAGGATGAGGAAGATAAAGAGTGTTTGAAACAGGCCATCACAGCTCTACTCAACCTGCAGAGCAGCATGGAGAGGATCTGCTCCAGGAGCCTCGCCAAGAGGAGGCTCAGGTACGTCGCCTGCACACACCTATATACAGCTATAAAGTACATGTACACACCCGTACGGATATACACACATCACAGATCTACACAGGCCAAGAGGAGCCCCAGGTTGGAAACATTCAAAGGAGCTGCTGCCAGCGGTAAATCAGACTGAGGATAGGCTAACAGTTTTCATCTCCTTCCAGTCTGCATGCTAAGCTAGGCTCCTTCCTTTTGCTTCCTGTCTTTATGCTAAACTAGGCTGGCTCCATCTACTTCCAGCTTCATGTGAATTAGTCTAAAAACTTAAGCCAGGACAACAGTTTACCCCACAACCAAGTTCTGAGGAGGTTCCAGGAGTCCTTAAGGAGTTTTTTGGGCTCCGGATGAGGTTCTGCGGGTCCTTTTATGAGCTTTTATGGGTGGGTCACCTCATGACGTTCTAGGGCAATTTAAGGAGATTTACCCTGGAAAAGACAGAAAACCAGGAGATACAGTGTAGAATTGCTTTTATAGGATGGTGAAATGCAGCTTTTTCTAAGAAAATAAAGAAAACCTGACAAATGTGAAGCAATACAGATGTACTGTACACACTCACGCACACACACACACGCACACACACACGCACGCACGCACGCACACACACACACACACACAAACACACACACTCACGCGCACACGCACGCACGCACGCACGCACACACACACGCGCACGCACGCACACACACGCACACACACACGCACACGCACACAAACACACACACGCACACGCACGCACGCACACACACACGCACATGCGCACATGCACACAAGCACACGCACGCACACACGCACACACACGCACACAAACACACACGCACACACACACACACGCACACAAACACGCACGCACACACACACACATACACACGCGCACACACGCACACACAAACACACGCACACACACACAAACACACACACGCACACACGCACACACACGCACACACACACAGTCATGTACAGGAGTTGGGACTGACATGCTTCGAGCTGAACACACACTTTCAGTACAAACACATTAGTCCAGTCTGTTGGACTCCTCCCATCCTCTTTGTTTCCCTCTGGACATAAATAGACCAGGAGTCGGGGGGGTCGCAGGTCATACGGGAGGGGGCGGGGGGTGGAGGGGTTAAGAGGGAAGTGTCGTCAGTTTCTGTGCTGTGCTGCTCTGCTGCTTATTGTTCTCTGTTTGGTAGAAAGAAAAGAACACAGCGAGGAGAACTGCTGCTGCTGTTTGTTGAGTTTCAACTTTTGAAAGCTCAAATCACCTGAAGAAGAAAACAGGAGGGGGCGCTGGGATGATTGGCAGGTGGATATGAGGACGTAGGTGACTTCAGTTTTTTTTCCTTTGTGTTTTAGGGGCAGCTTGTTGTTAGAGCTGCAGTCTGGAAGCTCTTTCAGGTAGATGGATGTTGATGGAGGCTTACCGGGGCAGTTGCAGGTTGATTGAGGTCGTTAGAGGTTAATGCTGGTATTTGGGAGCTGTTGGAGGCTGTTACAATTTGATGGAGGTAGTTGAAGGTTGATGGAGGTAATTAGAGGCTCATGGAGGCAGTTGCAAGTTAATGGAAGTAGATGAGTGCTGTTTAAGGCTGATGGAAAATATTGGAGGAGGTTGCAGGTTGACAGAGGCAGATGGAGGCTGTTGGAGGCTGTTGGAGGTTGATGGGGGTAGCTGGGGGCTGTTTTAGGTTGATGGAGGCCATTGGAAGTTTATACTTGTAGTGACTGTGGGAGGCTGTTGCAGGTTGACAGAATTAGTTGGAGGCTGATGGAGGCTGTTGTAGTTTGATGGAGGTAGGTGGGGGCTGCTACAGGTTGGTGGAGGTAGTTGGAAGCAGATAGAGACTGTTGCAGGTTGATGGAGGAAGATGGAGGCTGGTACAGGTTGATAGAGGTAGTTTGAGGCTGTTAGAGGCTGTTACAGGTTGTTGCAGGTTGATGTAGGCTGGTGGAGGTTGTTGCAGGCCGACGGAGGATGTTGCTGGTAGATGGAAGCTGTTGCAGGCTGATGGAGGCAGTTGCAGGCTATTGTAGGCTGCGGGGGCTGATGTGGCTTGATGGAGGCTGATGTGGCCTGATGGAGGCTGTTGCAGTCTGATGTAGGCTATTGTAGACTGTGGGGGCTGATGCAGGCTATTGCTGGTTGATGGAAGTTGTTGCAGGTTGATGGAGGCTGTTGCAGCCTGATGGAGGCTGATGGAGGCTGTTGCAGCCTGATGTGGCCTGATGTAGGCTGTTGCAGCCTGATGGAGGCTGATGGAGGCTGTTGCAGCCTGATGTGGCCTGATGGAGGCTGTCGCAGCCTGATGGAGGCTGTTGCAGCCCGATGGAGGTGGTTGCAGGCTGATGTGGCCTGGTGGAGGCTGTTGCAGGTTGATGGAGGCTGTTGCAGCCTGATGGAGGCTATTGCAGTTCTGTCGTAGCCTGTCGTAGCCTGTCGTAGCCTGATGGAGGCTGTTGCAGCCTGATGGAGGCTGTTGCAGCCAGATGGAAGCTGTTGCAGCCTGATGTAGCCTGTCGCAGCCTGATGTAGCCTGTCGTAGCCTGATGGAGGCTGTTGCAGCCTGATGGAGGCTGATGTAGCCTGTCGTAGCCTGTCGTAGCCTGATGGAGGCTGTCGTAGCCTGATGGAGGCTATTGCAGCCTGATGGAGGCTATTGCAGTTCTGTCGTAGCCTGTCGTAGCCTGATGGAGGCTGTTGCAGCCAGATGGAGGCTATTGCAGTTCTGTCGTAGCCTGTCATAGCCTGTCGTAGCCTGATGGAGCCTGATGGAGGCTGTTGCAGCCTGATGGAGGCTATTGCAGTTCTGTCGTAGCCTGTCGTAGCCTGATGGAGGCTGATGGAGGCTGTTGCAGCCAGATGGAAGCTGTTGCAGCCTGATGTAGCCTGTCGTAGCCTGATGGAGGCTGTCGTAGCCTGATGGAGGCTGTTGCAGCCTGATGTAGCCTGTCGTAGCCTGATGGAGGCTGTTGCAGCCTGATGGAGGCTGATGTAGCCTGTCGTAGCCTGATGGAGGCTGCCGTAGCCTGATGGAGGCTGTTGCAGCCTGATGTAGCCTGTCGTAGCCTGATGGAGGCTGTCGTAGCCTGATGGAGGCTGTTGCAGCCTGATGGAGGCTGATGTAGCCTGATGGAGGCTGTTGCAGCCTGATGGAGGCTGTCGTAGCCTGTCGTAGCCTGACGGAGGCTGACGGAGGCTGTTGTGAAACACTGTGTTAACATACCTCAGGGTCTTACGCTGTAAACTGATTAGTGAGCTGCTGCTGCTGGAGGAGAGCGACGGTCTCAGCTGCTGGTAAACCAACAGAAAATTCACTTTGAGGTTTCAGGCAGAGTTTCTGTCATTTTGTCGACTTGGTTCCTTCAGTAGACTTTAGTTCCACTTCTTTCTTTGACAATCGAGCTGCTGGTGGGAGGGGTGGTACTAACTGATGTTCTGTTGCAGTACTATCTCAGGTGCAGTAGTACAGCGGTGTGGTTAGTAATGGTAAAGTTAGAAAAGTATACAACAGGTTTGTAAAAGTTGTACTTTTGGTTTACTGCTTCTTAGCTAATTTAAAACGGTGCTTAATGTTTGCATGTTAGCATTGTCACTGTGCGCATGTTAGCATCCTGATGTTAGCATTTAGCTTACGTAGCTGCTAGCGTCGCTGCAGACGGTCAGTGTGGCGTAGAAACGAGAACAGTACAGCAAGTGTGATCCTCACGCACTGAAATCTGGAGGAACACTGCAGTCTGTCTGAGTTCAACTGGAGATGCTGTTTGCTAACAGACGTGTTCACACTGAGTGCTGTCTGCAGTACGCCACTTTATACCCAGGCTGCTGTACTTTTACCACTGTTACTGTGGTTATGAAATGATGTGAGTGCACTCAAACAGGCTCGACTTTGCATTTTGAATTATACACAAAGTGATTTTAATAACTGTTGATGGGAGGTGGTTCACACATCACGTGTGTTTCTGTTTCGATTAGTAATGGAGGAAGTTTTCACGTCCTTCACTGAAGTAAAAGTATCACACATCAAATGTACATCTTTCAAAGTTTCAGTGTGTAAATTCACTTTGTGTTACAGTCCCTCCACCACATGTCAAACACTCCGTCAAACAATTAGAGGCAAATTAACTTTGGAAGATCTCTCGCTTCATGTTCACTTCAGATAAACGTTAGAATTCGGTACATTTCCCCACTAAAGGAGGGCTGTAGTTTCTGCTCTTCATCACTTGTCAGAAACACGTTATGAAGTGATCTGTTGTTGTCATGTATGACAGGAGCCATTATAAAAACTGTACATGAGGCTCAGACTGCTGTTTTAAACGGTGAACCAGCAGCCTCTCAGTTTAAACACTGCAGACCATAAATGATGTGTGTCTGTGATGTAGATGTGTAGTTTGAAGTATCATCAGTTTATTTAAAGTTGCTCTCTGAGTTGATGGCTGGTGATGATTGAAGCAATAAAAATGTTCTGCAATGAAACAAACAGGCAGCAGTAACCGCACGCAGTGATGTCACGGTGATGATGATGTCGATGTGTCTTTGTGTAACAGTCCGGCTGTTTGTCCGAGCTGAGGTTGGAGGTCTTCCTGCCGTGACCTCACTTCCTGTTGGAGAGTGCCGGCCGTAGCCACGGCCTCGCCGGTTTGTACAGACCCCGACCGCGTCGTCCAATCAGAACGCTCTGCTGTCATGTTAAACATGTAGAGACCCAACCCAATGATGAGATAAAGGAACAGTTCACCCCGACCACAGCTCTGTGATGAAACACAACAAACAGGAAACTGAATCTTCTTCTCGCCTCAAACACGTGCTTTCATCTTCATGTTTGGTCTCAGGGACAAAGTGAAATCATTAAAACTGTTCCAACTCAGGTACCACGTCCAAGCTGTTTCTGAAGCTTTCAGCCGTACTTCATGGTCTTCATCAGCAGAACAGGCTGAAGCTCAGTGTCAGATTTATTGTGGAGAATGTGAAATTTCTTTATTTCTTTATTTAAATCCAGTAAATGTGATATAAACTCGGTTGTTGTTTGATGAATTAGAAAAGCTGTTTAATGACTATTATTGATGCACTAACTGCCTTCAATCCCTCGTAGTTCCACTGGCAGAGACACAATCATGCGGGGCTGTGCAATATGACGATAGAAACATGTCGATCATCTCGTATTCTGCTTCAGTGTTTCTTTCCTTGTGTCACAAATCACACTCGCAGTATTTTCCATCTCTCTGATGAGGCTCTGTGTTGTTTAGCACAGCATGGATGCTGACAGGAAGTTCACACAAGGCAAACAAACAAACATGGAGGAGAGCGCACACGACTGAAAACGGGGACGAGACGAGGAGCTAGTTTATAAAAGAGGGACGTGGTTTAGGCATGAAAAGTCTGACCTGTGGAACCACCACAGGCCTCTTTTACGACCTGCTCTTTACTTTTTGTATTTTATACTTTATGTGGATATTTTCAAATACGACTAAGAACCTTTCATCATTTGTTGAGTATATATTTCAAGATGTCATCAGATTAAGGCCTTTCCGTGTGGTGAGCTGTATCCTGCCCCGTGTCGCTGTCTGCACAGGAAATGACCATATTTGTTCATATGGCACAGCCCCATAGATACTTCATGATTATTAATGTTCTGTTTGTGTTCTTTTCTGTGTGATCTTTGATTTGATGTCTTTTTGGGTGAAAATGTAGCGTTTAATCTTAACAGTCTCATTGACATCAAGATAAACGAGACTGACTGAAACAGACGAGAAAGAGGAGAAAAGTTAGTCCTCATCAGAAACACTCTGATGGTCAGTCAGCTAACGAGCCCTCCAACACTGAGCCATCGGTTTCATAGTCTTTGGGCTCTTGTTGCAGAGATCGTAGTGAGAACCTGCAGAGCTGTGGTGGAGAACTTGTGAACTGTTCCTTTAATTTGAAGTGAAAAGAGTTCCTGGTGAGACCAGGTTCAGGTCCCAGCACTAACACTCAGTCCAGAACTCAGATCCTCTTAGACGGGGTTCCTCCCTGACTACAGACTGAAGAGTCCCGATTAACGCCGTCTTCCTCTTCTTCTCCTGTGCTCTCGCTCTTCTGGTGTCTGCAGCGAGTCTGCGTGTCGTTTCTACAGCCATCAGATGAAGGGGAAGCACCTGGCCATCAAGAAGATGAACGAGATCCAGAAGAACATCGACGGCTGGGAGGGGAAGGACATCGGCCAGTGCTGTAATGAGTTCATCATGGAGGGCACGCTGACCCGTGTGGGCGCCAAACACGAGCGCCATATCTTCCTGTTCGACGGCCTGATGATCTGCTGCAAGTCCAACCACGGCCCGCCGCGACTGCCCGGCGCCGGCTCCACCGCAGAGTACCGGCTGAAAGAAAAGTTCTTCATGCGGAAGGTCCAGATCAACGACAAGGACGACAAGGAGGGAGAGTACCGGCACGCCTTCGAGATCATCCTGAAGGACGGGAACAGCGTGGTGTTCGCCGCGAAGTCTGCGGAGGAGAAGAACGGCTGGATGGCGGCGCTCATCTCGCTGCAGTACCGCAGCACGCTGGAGCGCATGCTGGATTCGGCCATGCTGCAGGAGGAGAAGGAAGAGCAGATGAGGCTGCCGGGAGCGGAGGTGTACCGATTCGCCGAACCAGACTCGGAGGAGAACGTCGTGTTTGAGGAGAATGTTCAGTCCAAGTCAGGGATCCCCATCATCAAAGCAGGAACTGTCCTGAAACTGATCGAGAGGCTCACCTTCCACATGTACGCAGGTAAGGCGTGAGGTCAAACAGGTGTTAATCTGAACCAGGTGAGACATGATGTCACTGACCAGCTGAGATTTGATGAGTCTGTTGACTGTATAGAACACATCTCAAGCACAGAGTGATTGATAAAATGATTGAAAACACTCAGCAGATTGATTGATAAAGAAAAGAGTCACTTATCCGTCCAAACCCCAGAGACCACTGAAGGAACCAGAGGACGAGGTCTTAATTGATTTAACAACTGAAGCAATTAATCAGTACTTTAATTGCAGATTAACACTCTAGACCTTACAGGTGAGGACAGTTTGAGGACAGTAGAATCTGGGGACATTTGTAGACAGCAGGGACGTTTTGTCTGGTCCGCTCTCGTTCACTGAGCTGTTTGAGGGTCGTCACGTGTGTGTGTGAGGAAAAAGGTGTTTCCTGTCCAAACACACAGACTCAGTGCTCTTCTTCTTCTGTTGTGAGGACATGTCCAGTTTCCAGTTCACTCCCATGATGCATCTGTGCCTGGATGGACATGTGTCAGAGGTGTTGTCAAGACCTGTCAGAAGAGGGGGAGGAGCTTCTGTTTTAGGGCTGCTTCCTGTCTGACTGTTAGCTGTTACTTATCGACCAATCAGATCACAGCTTTTACCGCTGGTTTTAAACACAGTGACAGCAGCGAGACAGACGGAGGTGAGACAGACAGGGAGATGAGACAGACAGCAGCGAGACAGACAGAGAGGTGAGATAGACAGACAGACAGCAGCGAGACAGACAGAGAGGTGAGATAGACAGAGAGGTGAGAAAGACAGAGGTGAGACAGACAGAGAGGTGAGACAGACAGACAGACAGCAGCGAGACAGACAGAGAGGTGAGACAGACAGGGAGATGAGACAGACAGCAGCGAGACAGACAGAGAGGTGAGATAGACAGAGAGGTGAGAAAGACAGAGGTGAGACAGACAGAGGTGAGACAGACAGACAGACAGAGAGATGAGACAGGCAGACAGACAGAGGGATGAGACAGACAGAGCGGTGAGACAGACAGACAGGAAGGTAGAACAGACACTATCACCATCACTAACTGTTGTTTTTGTCGCTCTGTGAGTGAATGTCAGTACTCTGTTAGTACACCGATGTCAGTACTCTGTTAGTACACTGATGTCAGTACTCTGTTAGTACACTGATGTTAGTACTCTGTTAGTACACTCATGTCAGTACTCTGTTAGTACACTGATGTCAGTACTCTGTTAGTACACTCATGTCAGTACTCTGTTAGTACACTGATGTCAGTACTCTGTTAGTACACTCATGTCAGTACTCTGTTAGTACACCGATGTCAGTACTCTGTTAGTACACTGATGTCAGTACTCTGTTAGTACACTGATGTTAGTACTCTGTTAGTACACTGATGTCAGTACTCTGTTAGTACACTGATGTCAGTACTCTGTTAGTACACTGATGTCAGTACTCTGTTAGTACACTGATGTTAGTACTCTGTTAGTACACTGATGTCAGTACTCTGTTAGTACACTGATGTCAGTACTCTGTTAGTACACTGATGTTAGTACTCTGTTAGTACACTCATGTCAGTACTCTGTTAGTACTCTGTTAGTACACTCATGTTAGTACTCTGTTAGTACACTCATGTCAGTACTCTGTTAGTACACTGATGTTAGTACTCTGTTAGTACACTCATGTCAGTACTCTGTTAGTACTCTGTTAGTACACTCATGTTAGTACTCTGTTAGTACACTCATGTCAGTACTCTGTTAGTACACTCATGTTAGTACTCTGTTAGTCCACTGATGTGAGTACTCTGTTAGTACATGGGTGTTAGTACTCTGTTAGTACAGTCATGGTTGGTTCATTAATATTAGTACTTTATTCTCGTACACTGACGTGAGTACTCTGTTAGTACTCTGTTAGTACACTCATGGTTAGTACATTAATATTAGTGCTTTATTCTCGTACACTGATGTGAGTACTCTGTTAGTACTCTGTTAGTCCACTGACGGTTAGTACATTAATATTAGTACTTTATTCTCGTACACTGACGTGAGTACTCTGTTAGTACTCTGTTAGTCCACTGACGGTTAGTACATTAATATTAGTACTTTATTCTCGTACACTGACGTGAGTACTCTGTTAGTACTCTGTTAGTACTCTGTTAGTCCACTGACGGTTAGTACATTAATATTAGTACTTTATTCTCGTACACTGATGTGAGTACTCTGTTAGTACTCTGTTAGTCCACTGACGGTTAGTACATTAATATTAGTACTTTATTCTCGTACACTGATGTGAGTACTCTGTTAGTACTCTGTTAGTACTCTGTTAGTACTCTGTTAGTCCACTGACGGTTAGTACATTAATATTAGTACTTTATTCTCGTACACTGATGTGAGTACTCTGTTAGTACTCTGTTAGTACTTTGTTAGTCCACTGACGTTGGTACATTAATATTAGTACTTTATTCTCGTACACTGATGTGAGTACTCTGTTAGTACTCTGCTAGTCCACTGACGGTTAGTACATTAATATTAGTACTTTATTCTCGTACACTGATGTGAGTACTCTGTTAGTACTCTGTTAGTACTCTGTTAGTCCACTGACGGTTAGTACATTAATATTAGTACTTTATTCTCGTACACTGATGTGAGTACTCTGTTAGTACTCTGTTAGTACTTTGTTAGTCCACTGACGGTTGGTACATTAATATTAGTACTTTATTCTCGTACACTGATGTGAGTACTCTGTTAGTACTCTGTTAGTCCACTGACGGTTAGTACATTAATATTAGTACTTTATTCTCGTACACTGATGTGAGTACTCTGTTAGTACTCTGTTAGTACTTTGTTAGTCCACTGACGGTTGGTACATTAATATTAGTACTTTATTCTCGTACACTGATGTGAGTACTCTGTTAGTACTCTGTTAGTCCACTGACGGTTAGTACATTAATATTAGTACTTTATTCTCGTACACTGATGTGAGTACTCTGTTAGTACTCTGTTAGTACTTTGTTAGTCCACTGACGGTTGGTACATTAATATTAGTACTTTATTCTCGTACTCTGGCGTGATGTGTCCGATACCTCGCAGACTCAAATGGAGGATTATTTCCTAATCATTTTTGATGCTTTGTCTGTTTCTTCCTTCAGATCCGAACTTTGTCCGAACTTTTCTGACCACCTACAGATCTTTCTGTAAACCTCAGGAGCTGCTGGACCTGCTCATGGAGAGGTGAGCTCACCTGTACGACATCATTGGGCCAATCAGAACATTTTAAACTCTGTTCATGTTCTTTTCCCAACATGAGGGCCATAAACATGCGTTAAAGGTTTTTTGATGATGGGATAAATTTACTTTATTAGTTATTTCACTGAGTGTAAAACACATTTACTAACAAACAAACCAACTACAACAAAAAGCACTGGAGGATTTCTGTTTTACCCAGCATGCATTTCTTGCATTTTCCTTGACATGATCACTTCCTGAAGAAGGGAAACAGTTATTATGAACAGAACATGAAGCTTAGTTTGTGATGGTTCTCACGATCAGTTCCTTTAAAATCCTCATTAACATTAAAGTATGAAAACATAACGATCTGATGGCCACAAGGGGGCAGTGGTGTGTCTGTCACTCAGCCTCCACTGGAAGGACGACTTCTGGTCTCTGTGCCGTCAGTCAAAGAAGTTTTGATTGTGTTCACACACCTTTCTGAGGATTATTCTTAAAATCATGTTCAGTTCTTAGATTTTCTTTGTTTACTGTCAGTTTGTCATTTATCATTTATTCAAGACATTTTAATACAACTATAAAATCCAACAAGTGTGTGATAGAAGAAAAAGTCGTTGTCAGCAGCACAGAGACACTTAATGTCCAACAATAGAGTATTTTCAGACCAAACAACAATGAAGCTGAATCTGTGGCTCTCAGGAGGAAGTAAAAGAAAAAGTGCTCTCTAATGAAGGACTGCCTCGTTTCATCTGTTGATTTAATGATGTTGGACGGAGACACGTGGACGTTCTTCATGTAGCTTTGAGATGATTTCAACATATTTTACTTGATAACTCCCTGCTGCCCTCTGCAGAGTATACAGTATAATTAGCTTGTGTCTGTATCCATGGTGACTGTTGGGCTCTGAGCCTCTGAGCATCTGTGAGTGCTGATCTGAGGTCTGCGATGTTGTTCAGGTTTGAGATCCCGGAGCCGAGGCCGAGCGAGGCGGACCAGATGGAGGGAGGAGAGCAGCCGCTCAGTGCTGAACTCAAACGCTTCCGCAAAGAGTTCGTTCAGCCGGTCCAGCTCAGGTAAAGACTGCTGCCCCCTGCTGGAAGCTCACAGACATGGTTTACTGCTGACAGACGGACTGAACCGGGATCTGTAGTCTCAAAGAGTCTCACCTCAACAACTGAATACGTTTCTAACAGTCACATGACCGGCAGGAACTGACGGACTGTTAGCAGCTCCAGCATGTCCAAACATGATTATTAGAAGAAACTCGGCCAGTTCGATGGAGCTTCAACCTGAAGTGACCCTGAAGTTTAGCTTTCATCACTCAGGATGTCCAGCCTACGTTTGTTTAGCTTCCACTTTCTTTTTATTTAAATTTATCGTAGCATTCATATTCAATGTTTTCTTTGCAAAACCATTCAGATGATTACACGTTTATGGTTTATAATAACACTTTATTTGTATCGCACCTTTCATTGAGCAGCTCAAGGTGCTTTACAACAAAGAGATCACATGAACCGAGTGCTTCACATCAGAAAAAGACAAAAAGTATGTAAAGACGGAGAATACGACCCACTAGATAATAATAATAATATCCATTAGATGAAACAAAGGATGAAAATAGAAGCATCAGAGGTCTCCAAACTCTCTTATTCCTTTAATTCAGTGGCAGCAATTTGACACTTAACAGGAAGACTCATAAAGTGTTTTACCTTGTGTGAACACTCGACCAAACAGAGCCCCCCACATTCTGATGGACACGTGGTCCTGATGAAGTGAAATCAGCCTGTTTCAGCCGACGCTATGACGTCTTCCCAAACGTTCAGCGTTATTGTGGGTAGTTTCTGTGTGAGGCGAAGCCTGTTGTGGTGCTGTGGAGGTTAAAAAAGCACACACCACAGCTTTCATAAGGTGGATTAATAACATCAGATAGAATATGAAACAGTAGTAACAGAATTAAAACTAGCGCTGAGTGCGTTCCAACAAGGAACTCACAGGCATCAAGTTCTTTACATGGAGACAAAGGATGAACAGAGTGAATGTAAAGTAGGATGGAGAACCTGATCATGGTAAAAGTAAAGTAAGGGAGAATACAGACAATGCATAACACGTGGAAAATAAAACAGCTGAATAATAACTATACAGTAAAGTTAGAAATGGAGTAAAATCAAGCAAATACAACATTTTAAAAGGTCCAGTTGTCTTTGGAAGCACTTACCAGGTACCATGAGCTGGATGAACGAGATTATTTTCAAAGAAGCACAGCAGAGCGTCAGTTTCAGGTCAGTTTCAGGAAATCAGCTCGTTAAAAGCTGAAGTGAAGAGATCAGTTTTCAGCTTTTTGTTAAAAATATTCAGGGAGCTGCTTCCTGATTTCTGAGCCTTGGGGGGTCATTGACAAAGACTGCAGCCCTGATTTTCTTTCAGCTGCTGGAAACCTCCGATAAACCAGCAGCAGGTGATCACAGGGTTCATGAAGGTCAATGAAGACGGCGTTAGCGATGTAGCTTGGTTCTAGTCCATTCAGGGCGCTGTGTACGAGGAGGAGGAGCTTAAAATCAGTTGTCAATGTTACAGGAAGCCAGTGCAGAGCAGCTAAAACTGGACTAACGTGGTCTCTCCTCGTGGTTCTGGTTCATAGTGGAGCTGCTGACTGAGCTGAATCTCTCAGTGGGTTTCTTCTGGGTGTCAGTAAATGATGTGTTACTGTGATGGAGTCGGCGTGAAATGAAGGCCCTGTACGGTTTTTCAGCATCTGTTTGATTCATAAATGGTCGAATTTGAGCTTTTTCTAAGGTGGAAAAAGTTTTTGTCACCTTGTTGATGTGGGATCTGAATCCAGCAGAACACCAACACTGGAGCCTCAGATTGATCCAGAGAGTTTTATTCAAAGATTATTAAATTAGGATTTCAGTTCTGTCCTCATTGAACTTGAAGAAATGATCGCTCGTCCTGTGACCTGTTGCCAACAGACAGTAATGGAGTCTGTAGCCGCAGCATAGATGGACCGCTGTGATGTCATGCCAGGTTTCATGTCATGTTTCTCAGACCAAACCGGTTTAATACACACACATCGTATCAGAGAGGTCTAACAGGACGAGAACTGAGAGCTGATTTCAGTTCAGTCTGAGTCGCTGCCTGTTTCAGTGCTGGGGTCTGTTCTAATGTCTGACTGAAACTCCTCCAGGATGTCATGTTCTTTAAGAACGGAGTTCATTTGCACTGAAACAATCTTTTGCAGTATCTTACTGACGAATGGAAGGTTGGATATCAGCCTGCAGTTACTGAGTGCTTCACTAAGATAAAATCAGATCAGACTTTATTAATCCCCGGCCGGCTTGAAGAGGCTTGAAGCCTGTCTGCAGAGATGTATTCTCATCTTCAGGACGTGACTTGAACCACTGTCAGACACCTGCTCTTTAAATGCTGCAGGTTCAGGGTCAACACAGGATGTAGACGAGTTGGACTCAGTGACGGTCTGCAGAGCTCAGTTAATGTTATAGAGGTCAGTTTTCCCATGATTCCATCTGTTTGACAGGGTTCACTGAGCTCCTCTGTGTCCACAGCAGCAGGCTGTTGTTTTATTTTACAGGTGTGTTCTTTCTTTATCATTTCTTTCTTCCTCGTTTCCTGAAGAGAAGCCCAGTGGTTCCCGAACAGAGAGAAGAGCTGATCAGACTGACAGTGTAACAATGATTTCAGTCTCCAGTTCATCGTGTGACTCTGACTCCCTCTACAGAGTGCTGAATGTGTGTCGCCACTGGGTGGAGCATCACTTCTACGACTTTGAGAGAGACGCTCACCTGCTGAGACGACTGGAGGAGTTCATCGCCTCCGTCAGAGGTGTGTACCTGTCCGAACACTTGTTGGAACACCTGTCAATCACTGTCAGTGTGGTCCTGCATGTCGAGCTCACTGGTTCACTGAGGATTCATTTCCTGTCACCTGTGGTTTGGATGAAATGTAAAGGAACTACAGACGCACTGTTGACACATTAAAATCTGCCGTCTTTAATTCTGCTCCGGATGTTTCTGTAGATTAACAATCCGCCAGGTGTTCTGTGTGTTTGACTTGATGAAGTGAAGGTCAGATTATCATGCTTGCAGAAGTAACTGAGCTGGTTTCACTGTGAACCTGATCCCACATGTTAAATGGATTATGTCATTTTGCAGGTAAGGCGATGAGGAAGTGGGTGGAGTCAATCACTAAGATCATCCAGAGGAAGAAGCAGGTTCAGGTGAGTTTGCCCAGTCACAGCATCACCTTCCAGAACTCCCCCCCCCCAGTCGAGTGGCACATCTGTAAACCAGGAAACACCGAGCAGTTTGACCTCATGACGCTGCACCCCATTGAGATTGGCCGACAGCTCACCCTGCTCGAGTCGGACTTCTACAGGTAACACTACTCACACACCTGTCACACACCTGTCACACCTGTTTGAGCCATCACACCTATCGCATACACCTTTCTGACCTGTCACTCCTGTCACACACCAGTCTGATCTGTCTCCCACCTGTCTCAAACATGTCACACACCTGTCTCAGACCTCTCTGATCTGTCCCATTCCTGTCACATCTGTCCCACACGTGACATGTTTTACACCTGACTCACACCTGTGTCACACCTGTCTGATCTGTCTACCCCCCATCTCAGACATGCAACACACCTGTCTAACCTCTCTGATTTACTACACTTGTCTCACACACTGTCTTACCTGTGTGACCCCCCCGCAGGGCTGTGCAGCCATCGGAGCTGGTTGGCAGCGTCTGGACCAAAGAGGACAAAGAGATTCACTCCCCCAACCT
Organism: Chelmon rostratus; assembly: GCF_017976325.1. Lineage (NCBI taxonomy): Eukaryota > Metazoa > Chordata > Actinopteri > Chaetodontiformes > Chaetodontidae > Chelmon > Chelmon rostratus. Next base: position 119,019 of record NC_055660.1, on the reverse strand, counting down.
GCTGAGAATGATACGACACACCACCAACCTCACCCTGTGGTTCGAAAAGTAAGGCCTCTCTTTGACATCAGGCTGGGGTGGGGGGGGGGCTCAGGACAAATGAAATGACATTTATAGAATAAAACCCAACAAACCTCTTAAAAACAACCCAAAACACTAAAAGTTTCTACATCCACAAAGTGACTCCAGAAACCATCACAGACTACAAAAACAAAAAGTTTCCCATGTGAATGAAATTTACAGGTGACCCAGCTCACCTGAAGTCTTGATCCAGGGTCCACTTCAGTCCAACAGATATATCTGGAGACAGTGGAAGTGATAGAGCTTCCTCTTCTCATGTTCAGATCCCTGGTCGGTGATCTAATCCCTCAGGTTTAAAGCGAGTACTCACAGGTGGTGCACGTTCTCTGCAGGTGTATCGTAGAAACGGAGAATCTGGAGGAACGAGTCGCTGTCGTGTCGCGGATCATCGAGATCCTGCAGGTTTTTCAGGAACTCAACAACTTTAATGGAGTGTTGGAGGTGGTCAGTGCCATGAACTCCTCTCCGGTCTACAGGCTGGACCACACCTTTGAGGTAAGAACAACACTTCATAACTTCTGGCTCTGGTTCTGGAGAGCAGTTGATGTTGGAGCCTGGACCAGTCCAGTAGTCCGCAGGGGTCGGGGTTCAGACAGAGACCAGTTGTTGAGGACCAGTTGCTCTGTGATCAGAGTCTGGGTCTGAAAGTCATGGTCGTCCCACAAAGCAGCAGCAGTCCTGAGTATTAAATCTGGTTCAAGCTAACAGGCTATAAATGCTGTGGGATTTAGTGCTGTGACTCCACACACGCCCCAGGAAAGATTTTACTTTCTCTAGCTCTCTGATTCCCTGAAAATCATCTGTCATCATCTGATCTTAAAATAATTAACGCTGTGCTTTCTTGTTTCCAGCAAATTCCGAGTCGGCAGAGAAAAATCCTGGAGGAAGCTCACGAGCTGAGTGAAGATCACTACAAGAAGTATTTAGCCAAACTGCGCTCCATCAACCCCCCCTGTGTCCCGTTCTTCGGTACGCTCCGACACGCTGTTCATAAAGGGTAAACATGACAGATCAGAGGTTGAGTCAGGAGTTTCTTTGCCTGTGTGTCTCTTTATCAGGAATCTACCTGACCAACATCCTGAAAACAGAGGAGGGAAACCCCGACTTCCTGCGTCGACACGGCAAAGATCTGATCAACTTCAGCAAGAGGAGGAAAGTGGCTGAAATCACCGGGGAGATCCAGCAGTACCAGAACCAACCGTACTGTCTGAGAGTGGAGAACGACATCAGGGTCGGTCTGGTGATGACGTCACTTCCTGTTGACGCTGACAGCGCTGAGTGTGTGTCGGAGGTGTGACCATGTTCTCTGTGTTTCTGGAGCAGAAGTTCTTCGAGAACCTGAACCCGATGGAGGACATGTCAGAGAAGGACTTCGCCGATCATCTGTTCAACAAATCTCTGGAGATCGAACCTCGAAACGCCCGATCGTTACCTCGATTTGTAAGTGTCACCATGGTTACACTAACAGCTGAGCTGAGTCTGATCCGAGTGTGTCCTTTACTCTGACACAACCAGATGAAGGATGTGAAGTTTGACAGTGCAGGAGACCAATCTGAGAGCGAACAGAGAGATTTTGATTCATCACACCAACAACTGCACCTTAAACCACATAAATTTAGACATCCTCAACCATAGTTTAATGAAGTAATGACTGCAGTTTGCTCAAGCTTCTTCAAAAGTATGAGATAAGATAAGACTTTAATCCCCGGCCAGGAAATATGGGTGTTACAGACTAAAATACAAAATAAAAGCTGACTATATGTATAAAAGAGTATATATTGCCACAAAGAATTGTGATAAAGTATACTGCCAAGAATTAACAGCTTTTACACAAATTGCACATGGTGGATAAAGTTACTGCAGCGTTTATTCTATTGCGCAGGAATAAATCTATATGCAGATATATTGATGAGTCCTAAAACGTTTTTAACAGTGTCCTACATACTCCAAAGGACCTCAGTCTTCTCAGATGCAGACGACTTTGGCTTTTCCTGTACAGGATCTCAGTGTTAGTGGACCAGTTTATTGTTGAGTTGGACACTCAGGTATTTGTACACCCCCACGATCTCATTGTCCAAACCCTGCATGCACATTGGTCTATTCTGTGGTGCTGGAGAGAGGACAGTACCCTGTGGAGCCCCGGTGCTGCAAACAGGCACATCCGACACACAGTCCTGAAGCCTCACATACTGAGGTCTGTTGGTGAGGTCGTCGATGGTCCAATCAGGTGACAGTCTACTTCGGTTCCCTCCAGCTCCCCCCTCAGCAGTGATGGCTGGGTCGTGTTGAAATCATGTTGTTTTTGAGTCTATTAGTGCATTTAGTTGAATCTGTGGTGCTGCAGAGCTCAGTGCTCTGTGAAGGTTGCCGAGCTTCTCCTTGTGTCTTTGTCTTTTGAATGTTTCTGTGAATGCTTGGTCAATATTTCTGTTCCTGTAAAGATGTAAGTGAGTTAAAGGTGATGTGATTTCCAAACTGCATAATGTTAAAGATGACACATATTACATACAGATTATTTTTCTTCTTCTATGGTTTTAACACAACAAAAATGGAAAAGAGCCTGAAGCTGAAGTTTGGGCTCCTGCATGGTCAGTTCTTAGTAACGCCCCTTTAACAACTGACCCTTGAGCTTGGTCCTGTTGAGGTAGTCCGTTGTGGATTTCCAGGTGTGTTTAGGGTCCTGTTTTAGAAGCCTCCTCTCTTCATCCGAAAGAACTTTGCTCATAGTTCATGAGTTCATCAGTTCACAGGACGTGTTTCTGAACCGCATCAGGCTTGTTCAGATGCTCCTTTGAGTTTTGTGGTGAGGATGCAGGAAAGTTTTCTTCTGATGATCTTCATGCAGCTCGTATTTGTGCAGCAGCTGCTCAGAGGAACTCGTGGCTGCTGATTGTCGGGACGAGATTTGAGGAGTCACAGCACTTTTAACTTTTCACTTTATAAAGTTTCCTTAAATTGGCATCAGGTGACCTTCCCTAACGAGGACCTGACGAGCTAATTAAAGTCAGAGACTTTGTTGAAAGTTGTCTGAGAGCAAAACAAAAATCTTGTTTGTTGTTTGGGGGGGTGGGGGGGTTGTAAGCAAGTCCAAAACTCTCCTCTCCCTCCTTTTTCCAGGTGAAGAAGTACACCTGTCCTCTGAAGTCTCCAGGCATCCGTCCCACCTCAGCGCGGCCCGGCACCATGCGACACCCAACGCCGCTGCAGAACGAGCCCAGGAAGATCAGTTACAGCCGTATCCCTGACAGCGAGACCGAGGGGGGCGCCGTCTCCGCCCCCAACTCCCCCCGCACCCCTCTGACTCCGCCTCCCGCCTCTGCCGCTTCCAGCTCTACAGACGTAGGCAGCGTGTTCGACTCACCTCAGGGTCCCAGCAGCCCCTTCCATTCCAGTAAGCCCACCCACTGACACCCTGTCCCACCAATCACAGCTCTGATGTTAAATAAATTCTGTGCACAGACGTGTTAAAGCTCAATCACAGGAAAGACGAGCGAAGGCCGTGTCTCAAACCCCCTCCTCTGTTCAGTAAGGGCTTCTCCTCTGGGACATAGATGACCTGCAGATGGGATGACGACATACTTTCTTTGAAACCCCTTTTCCTTGATTGTCCAGATGTCTCGGTGTGTTTTGATGGATGCTCACTCTGGATAACCACAACGTTTCAGTCCATGTGTCATGTGATCTGCTCCTTCTCTGTCGCCTCCGACTGTTAGCATACCGTCTCAGTCCAAGTCGTAAAGTATGAATCACTTCCAGTTTCTGCCAGGGGATGGTGACGGTCAAACATGAGATACAGGACAGTATGAGGGGCTTCTGGTATATCTCCACCCTCTCCCCCCACCTTTATAACACACCAGAAATAGTAGTTGGTCTCCACTCATCACCTCTCGAGTAATGACCAGCCATGTTTCTGTCGATAGATTGCATCCTCGTACCTGAAATATGTGGTGTTCAAAGACTGTTCTGCAACGAGCACACCTGTTCTGGATTACATTATGTTCTGTCACTGGGGGTGTGGTCACGGCCCGTCAGTGCTGTAAACGGTGATGTAACATCATGTTCCCAACTGTGGGGGTTAAGATGGTAGCATGGTAGTTAGCAGTGTTGTCTGTCACTGAGCTGATACTGTGGCACTGGCTATGTGTATTTTAGGTAATCCATTAATATATGGTGCGTTTCTCCAGGTGTGACTGTGATCTATCACCTGTTGTTTTTCCACTGATTGTAACTACGAGCTTCTTGTAGTCTGCCATGGGATCATACATACAGTCACACCTTTACAACAAAAGAAGCCGTTTTAATGATCATGAGCTTCATGTCCTGGACAGAGAAGACAGGTGGACAGACAGGTGGACAGACAGGTGGACAGACAGGAGGACAGACAGGAGGACAGACAGGTGGACAGACAGAGGCGTCTGTTGTCATCTTACAATGCTGTTAAAAACAAGCCTCGACACCTTCTGGATGAACCAGCTCTACCTCACAAGAGGGAGGAGGTCAGTTCAATTCAGTTCTGTTTATATCGCTCCAAACCACAGCTGAAGTCCCAGGACAGTTTCTATATCAGGGGTCACCAACCCGGTGCCCGCGGGCACCAGGTCGCCCGCAGCATCCACAGCAGTCGCCCATAAGCCAGTTCTAAAAATAGCACTAATCACGAATTAGCTCTGTCTAAAATTTTATTTAATTGTGTTGCTATTCTTTTTGAATTACATTTACAGTGATGGAAATTTAAAAACGAATACGTAAAAACGTAAAAAAAATGTATATCATAAAAAAAGTTTAATATACGAACTCTGACGTAGTCTGGGTCGGAGGTCAGTCTAGTGCGCATGACAAACCAGCTTTGCTGAGATGAGCTCGTGAGCGCTGCAAAGACGAGGAGACAAACGCGTTTTCTACCCACAAAAACAGCAGAAAAAAGGAAGAAAACTTCTCATTTTCACAGTGAATGGGAGGAAGAGTTCTTTTTTACTAACGTGAAAGAAAACTGTGTGTCTCATTTGCGTGCGACTGTGGCGACGGCTAAGCGGCACAACGTGGAGAGACACTAATAATATAAAATTAAAGGTACACTGTGTAACTTTGTTATTTCAGAAGTGTATTATCAGAGTGGTAGCCCTTTGCATTACTCAGTGCCCTTGAAGTAGCTCTTAGTTTCAAAAAGGTTGGTGACCCCTGTTCTATATAGAGCAGGTCAGGACCGGACTCTTCCTCAGGTCAGGACCGGACTCTTCCTCTACAGCGGGGCATGTCAAACCGATTCCATAAAGGGCCGAGTGGCTCCAGGTCTTCGTTCCAACCAAGGAATTAATCAGCTGATCTCAGTCTGCAGCTGATGACTGAGTGATCCCTTCATGTTGATTGGTTGGCCTGATGTACTCTCTACACATATACAGTACTCTCTACACATAGACAGTACTCTTTACACATAGACTGTACTCTCTACACATATACAGTACTCTCTACGCATGTACAGTACTCTCTACACATATACAGTACTCTTTACACATATACAGTACTCTCTACGCATGTACAGTACTCTACGCATATACAGTACTCTCTACACATATACAGTACTCTCTACGCATGTACAGTACTCTCTACACATACACAGTACTCTCTACGCATATACAGTACTCTCTACACATACACACTACGCATATACAGTACTCTATACGCATATGCAGTACTCTCTACACATATACAGTACTCTCTACACATATACAGTACTCTTTACGCATAGACAGTACTCTCTATGCATAGACAGTACTCTCTACACATGTACTGTACTCTACACATATACAGTACTCTCTACACATATACAGTACTCTCTACACACACACAGTACTCTCTACGCATACACACTACTCTCTACGCATACACACTACTCTCTACGCATATATAGTACTCTCTACACAGACTGTACTCTCTACACATAGACAGTACTCTCTACGCATAGACTGTACTCTCTACACTTAAACAGTACTCTCTACGCATATACAGTACTCTCTATACATAGACAGTACTCTCTACGCATAGACAGTACTCTCTATACCTATACAGTACTCTCTACACATATACAGTACTCTCTACGCATATACAGTACTCTCTACACATAGACAGTACTCTCTACACATATACAGTACTCTCTACACATAGACAGTACTCTCTACGCATATACAGTACTCTCTATACATAGACAGTACTCTCTACACATATACAGTACTCTCTACGCATAGACAGTACTCTCTACGCATAGACAGTACTCTCTACACATATACAGTACTCTCTATACATATACAGTACTCTCTACACATATACAGTACTCTCTACGCATAGACAGTACTCTCTATACCTATACAGTACTCTCTACGCATATACAGTACTCTCTACGCATATACAGTACTCTCTACACATAGACAGTACTCTCTACACATATACAGTACTCTCTATACATATACAGTACTCTCTACACATATACAGTACTCTCTACACATATACAGTATTAAACACTGTGACTCAGTGTGAGTGAGTGAGTGAGTGAGTGTGTGTGTGTGTGTCAGACACTAGCAGTTAACCTGCTCTAACCTCCATCTCTGCATGTTGCACCTGGACCTGCTGCTGATCATTAGTCAGCTGATCATTAGGCAGCTGATCATTAGTCAGCTGATCATTAGTCAGCTGATCATTAGGCAGCTATTAGTCAGCTGATCATTAGGCAGCTATTAGTCAGCTGATCATTAGGCCGCTGATCATTAGGCAGCTGATCATTAGTCAGCTGATCATTAGGCAGCTATTAGTCAGCTGATCATTAGGCAGCTATTAGTCAGCTGATCATTAGGCAGCTGATCATTAGGCAGCTGATCATTAGTCAGCTGATCATTAGGCAGCTATTAGTCAGCTGATCATTAGGCAGCTGATCATTAGGCAGCTGATCATTAGTCAGCTGTTCATTAGGCAGCTATTAGTCAGCTGATCATTAGGCAGCTATTATTCAGCTGATCATTAGTCAGCTGATCATTAGTCAGCTGATCATTAGTCAGCTGATCATTAGTCAGCTGATCATTCGGCAGCTATTAGTCAGCTGATCATTAGGCAGCTATTAGTCAGCTGATCATTAGTCAGCTGATCATTAGGCAGCTATTAGTCAGCTGATCATTAGGCAGCTGATCATTAGGCAGCTATTAGTCAGCTGATCATTAGTCAGCTGATCATTAGGCAGCTATTAGTCAGCTGATCATTAGTCAGCTGATCATTAGTCAGCTGATCATTAGGCAGCTATTAGTCAGCTGATCATTAGGCAGCTGATCATTAGGCAGCTATTAGTCAGCTGATCATTAGTCAGCTGATCATTAGTCAGCTGATCATTAGGCAGCTATTAGTCAGCTGATCATTAGGCAGCTGATCAGTCGTTATCGTCCTGTTTGATGGATCAGTCAGACACAGACAGGTTCACCTACCGACACACCTCTCAGTCTGTGTTTGGTAAATCATCGTTGGAATGAATGTAACGAGTATATTCATGAATGTAAATAACGTTTTCTGGTGTGTTTCCAGTGTCCTTTACTTACAGCTTTAATGATCATGAGCTTCATGTCCTGGACAGAGAAGACAGGTGGACGCACAGAGGGGGCTGTCCTCATCTTACAATGCTGTTAAAAACTAGAGATCGGCTGATTGGAGTTTTGATGTATATATTTAAATCTGACGGGCCGATATCAAGAAATCAGTTAAAAGCTGGGTTATTGGGTTACTGGGTTAGCTCAGATGCAGCCGCCCCCCTCTCTCTCCTGCCACTTCTGTCTCCAGCATTGTTCCATGGCGCCGTCTGATTGGTTAAACAAGCCACAGTATGCGTCAGTGGCAGAGCCAAACTGAAGCGGACGAAACTTCTCCACACAAGCATTATTGTGACATTTAACTTTATTTAGTTTTTATTTAACTTTACAAGAGATGCTGCTGAGCTTGTTAACTCCATGTACTTTTTGTTGTGTTTGAACTTAAAACAGAGAGAAGTCCTTTCAGTTAGATTTAAATGTGACTTTATTTACTGTGGAAACATGTCAGGTAGCTTTTTATTCAACTTCATTATTGATGCCTCTGAGTCCAGGAACTCCGTGCACTTCTGGAGCCGTTTATTTTCTATTTGGTTAAATTAACATGCTTTATGCATTTAAACAAAGTGTTTGTATTATTCAACATTTTTACGTCAATTTTTACTCTTTCACTGCAAATGAATATCGGCTCCAGGTATCGGTTATCGGCCTCCTTAAGTACTAATAATTGGTGTGAGTAGGGTTAGGGTTTAACAGCTGTGTGACTGTCACAGTTCACTCAGTGATGTAGAATATATATATAACACATGACTGATGGTAGACACAGGTGTGGTGTCAAAGGTTAACGAGGACACGGCGAGCAGCGACGTCTCAGCTCAGACTGAGAGGCTGCAGTCAGTTAAATGACCACGACTCAACATTTAGATCATTTACTGACGTCAGCAGCATCGCCGTCACTCCCTGTAATCCTCGGAAAATTATGTACAAACGAGACTCCGAAGAATATATGAACGTAAACATTACTGTAACTTCTAGATTTACACATCTGCATCAAACAAGAACAGACCTGAGATCAGTTCATTCAAACATGTTGTTTTACACCACGGCTGATGTGTTGCCTGTTTTCAAGTTGCCAAACACCGCCACTATTTGATCATTATCTTCTAAATCTTTACATTGTGTTGTTTCAGTAAACCACCAGCAAAGTCACACCTGTTCAGGTTTGACGGGTTTGACTCTCTCCTCCACGTCTCTCTGTGGACAGTACCAGCAGAGACCGGACGGTCAGCGTGTATGTGCCAGTTTGGCCACTAGTTCTAAAAGTGGTGCTGATGAGCCAAACACACACACACATGCAGGGCATTAGCTAGCGCTGAAGAAGAAGAGGGAGCTGTGGTTGTGATTCCAGAGGGACAAACAGCAGAATTTGTCTCAGGATGACACATCGAGCAAATTTCAGTTTCAGTTTTTTCAGTCCGCAAAGCAAAACTTTTATTTGTAAATATAAATACTGGAAACACATCAGAAAGTGTTATTTACATTGGAGAGTGTACTGCATTCATTTAAATGATGATTAATGAAATAAACTGAGGCGTTTGCATGTGGATAGTAATTATCTGTGCTTTATTATACTTTTTGTTTGTTTATTTCCGCTCCATACCATGGCGGAGCGTGAGGCGAAGAGCGTCAGTTGGTTGCAATCTTCAACTTCACCACTACAAAGGTGCAACTGGACTTGTTAAGTCCAGTTGCACCTTTGGAAAAACCTTCGAAGTACCACGACCTGAATGAATGAGAATCTCCACAGACAACTTCACCACTAGATGCCGCTAAATCCTCCACACTGGACCTTCAACACTGTAAAATATAAAATATGAACAAAAGCAAACGCTCCTCAGGTCACCACAGAGCAGAAAATATTTAACTGAGCATAAAGACTGGAACCGCTAGCTTAGCTTAGCATTAACACTGGAAGCAAGGCAAACAGTTAGCTTCCAGCGCCTCCACAGCTCACTGGTGAACATGTTTTATCTGCTTGGTTTCATTCATACAGACACTAACGTGGGTTCAGAGTCACTGCTCCTCCTCCTCCCTCTTCTTCCTCATCTCCTTCTCACAGTGTTTTCTCCTCTTCACTCTGCAGCCTGCGACAGTATCTTCTCTGTGGTCTCTTTGCCTCACGGTCCACGTTAGTATTAACCCTCCTGACTCTCTGTACATCACACTCACCTGTTTGACCAACACTCACCTGTCCGTCGACTCACCTGTGTCTCGGTGTCATCGCTGACATCCCACTGCAGATGTATCGATCTGTTTCTCTGAGACCTCAGAGTACTTGCTGTCACTGATCTGGAATCAGGTCTTTTCATTCATTTATAAAAATCATCAAGCTGTGACATCACGGCTGACACCTGATCCGTTAAATCAGCTCAGTATCAGAGCTGATACAGATCCAGTAGATCTGATCAGTGCATCTCTTCCTCACACCATCCGTCTCACCTGTCAGACTGAGAACTCCCCTGGTCAGCAGTTGTTTCCATAGTAACAGTCTGTCTCCATGGAAACCATCAGCTGACAGCTCACCATGTGTTTTATGTTGTTGTACAGAACCAATCAGCTGCAGTCAATATGAACCTGAACAGGTTCCAGTATTTATACTGAACACTCAGTGTCCAGTTTATTAGGACCTCCTGACAGTCTGGTCCACGTTCATCAGATCAGACCATACAGGTGTTCCAAATAAAGTGACCTCTGAGTGTGTCGTTTAGATTTTTATGTGCTGAACAGTACAGTGTGTGTGTGTGTGTGTGTGTGTTTCTAACAGTTGTTCTCTCTCGTCTCAGGGTCGTCCTCGGTCTCCTCCATGGTCAGTTTCAGTCGTGGTGCTGAGGATGTTCCAGTTCCTCCTCCTGTTCCTCCTCGCAGACGTCCAGAGTCTGCGCCGGCCGAGTCGTCCCCCTCTAAGGTGACTAACACGTTTAGCATATTTCCTTAAATAAAGGCCTGGTCTCATTTAAAGGCCGGGAGAAGAAAACAGGTGGATGAACTCCTTGTGCCTGATAAACATGATTTAGATCTATAATATAATAGAAATCCATTTTCCACACCTTGTTCTGGGTTACTCAGGTAAAGTGTTCATGTCTCAGCCACATTGTGTTTTGTAAGAACGGCCACAAGATGGCTAAAGCTACATTTGAAGTATAGAACAGTGCAAGTCAAGTTCCTGTAAATGCGTCACAATAAAAGCCTAGTTAGAAAATAAAGATTCCGTCCACTGAAACGTTTCAAGCTTTTATTGGACACAGGAAGTGTTTGGTTTGTGTAACGAAGCAACAAAATGTTTACAGGACGAAAGAGAGCGGGACATAAAGGCCTGGTTCTCTGTAAATGTTCTGCTGGATAACAGGAGAACACAACTGTTCTACTGCGAACTAATGTCAGTGTGGCTCCTCCCACATCATCTCATGTGTCCTCCATACTGACTGTCTCTCTCTGCCTTCTCCCTCCCTCCCCCTCTCTCTCTCCTCTCCTCTCAGATGATGTCAAAGTTGGATAGCCCCCCTGCCGTTCCTCCTCGCCAGCCCACCTGTAAGCTTCTCCCCCCTCGTTACTCCTCGTCGCTGTCGTCGTCATCTCCCCCTGACAGCCCCCCCTCCCTGCCTCCTCGGGAGCCTCTTAGTTCTCCTCTGCACCTCCTCCCTCCCCCTCAGGGTCGCCTCCGCTGCGATCTGCTGCCACAGGCCTTCTTTCCCGCCACCACCTCCTCCTCCCCCTCCATCAGCTCTGCACCCACTGCCTCCTCTTCACCACCCCTTCCTCCACCCGCCCCAGTCACCCCCAGCCCCGCCCCGGCCTCAAGGAAAATGCCCCTTCCCTCCCCACCTCTTCCCCTCCTCCCCCTGGATGGGCCTCCCGTGCCGCCCCGTCACGGTGTCCCCAAACTCCCCCCCAAGACCTATAAGAGGGAGTCTCTGGGCCATGCCCCCCTTTTGGACACGCCGCCCGCACTGTGATAGGACAGCCTTTACTACCTGAAGGGGTGGGGCAGCTATTTGGACAGATGGCGGAAGAGGCGGGGCTAGACGAGCTAACACTACAGCTGATTGGATCAGATTGAACAAAACGAGGGATTTAAGACAAAAAACAACATCTGATCGACCAATCGGGACGTTCTGATCTGATCTGGACTGAGACAAAATAAAACTAAAATCATGTGCCCTTATTCTGAAAAGCGAGCTGATTGTGGCCTCCAGCTGCAGAACTGTGCAGAACGCTGGAGAACATTTGTCCATCTGTGGTCAGGTTTTCATTTCTGTGAGCTCAGACCTGATCGGACCGCCTCGTGCTGAACGGGGACTCGCCCAGAGAAGACTGTGGGTAACTTAGCATCCCTCAAACTGAAGCGGACTCTGGGTCTGAGCTGTTGGTGTGTCAGGGACCGTCAGGTACCGGACCAGAACCAAAGAGGTACTGTACTGGTTCTAGTGGGCCTGATGTTGTTTCTGTGTGATTGTTAATGAAGATGTAAACACACGTGATGATTGCCTTCTTTAAAACAAGGGAATAAACATGTTTCTACCACTGAGCTGGCTGGACGACACAAACCTGAGCCTCACTGTCTTTCTTTCGCCGCGCCCCCTCGGTCCACTTCACTGGACCGGATCTCTGGACTGGAGGATTCTGCTGAGCTCCGTGGGCCTCGGCCTATTCTCCCGCTCAGTCAAATGAGATCCAGTTTTCTTGATGCATCCATGAATCTGAGCAGGACCAGGTGTGGCTGGGGGATCTGTTTCCATGGTAACTGAGGTCAGACTGATTTATATCCTCTTTACAGTTCACAGGTAATAAACCTGATTCAACTGGTCGAACTGTTACCATGGAAACATGTGCTGCTCACTGGGGACTGTCGTCAGATCATATTTATATTCTCCAATTTGACTTGAAGTCTTAATAAAGTGATGAAACATGAAAAATGTGATCAAAGGTAACATTTCAAAGAGTTTGTGGAGAAACGGCAGAGATGTTGCTTCATTCAACTTTTTTAATAATCACACGATGAAACAGGAAGAAAAAGTCTGAACAAACATTTCAGATGTTTGAAGATAAACGTCCTGCTGGTCAGAACTGGAACGACACCCGTCTCCTGTCTAGATCTTCAAACTGGTTCCAGACCAGCTGTCAGTCACGCTGCGCTCTGATTGGCCAGGAGACAGACTGGTGAATTTAACTGTCCTGACAGGTTTTAGGTAAGGTTTGCAGTCCTGCAGGGACATCTGGATCATTGTCTGGATGATGTGGTTGGATCTGGATCAGTTTCTGGATGCGGTCCAGGATGATCTGGTTGGGGCTGGAGCAGTCTTCAGGTCTGTATGGGGCTGTGATGGTCAGGACCCCTGCCACCCTCAGCTCATCCCCCTCCTCCATAACTGGGAACCGGTTCTTCTCCAGCCACCTCCGGACACCGCCCCTCCTCCTCCTCAGCTCCTCCAGGTCTAGCCTGTGGGTTCTCGGGGGGAGGAAGGAGGTCTGGAGACGCTTGGTGGTCTCCTCGTCAGCTTCCTGCAGAACCTCCACCTCTTCCACAGCATGACCCATCACCACCTGCACTGATGCTCCCCCCTCTTCCTTGAAGTTCACCAGGACCACACTACAAGGGAGACAGACTGGGTCAGACCAGATCAGTGCTGGATCTGCATCACAGTTTGTGTCAGAGCTCAGCAGCATCAAACATAAAGCAGGAGGTTTGTCATCACTTCCTGTTGTGTTGGAGGTTTTTGCATCATAAAACTCATTTTAAACACAAACTGTGACTCTAATTAATTTTAATTGTATTAAAATGTGACACTCTACGATTGTTGGTTCATAAAAACACCAAATGTGAAGCTGCAGAGGAGCTGAAAGATAACTTATTTCTGACAGGATGTCTAAACAAACTGGGACGAGAACCAGCAGCGGATTTGTGCTGAAAGGGGGTCTGCTGAGAGACCTGGAGCTGAGCGAGCTTTGTAACTGACACTAATGTAAAGCTGTTATTTACAGATACCCCTCCCTCTCATCTGTAGACTGTCAGCACCAGCTGACCCCGACTGGAACAGACCTCACTGAAGTCAAACTCTCTGTCTCTGGATCAGGAACCTGGATCAGGAGTCTACAGTTTGTTTATTTTATCAGACTTCATTTTTCTGTCCACAATGATGCAGAACAGCTGCTGTGAATTAAAGTCACAACCTTAAAAACCTGTTCAGACTCTTCATGAACGAATCCCTTTGATCCGGATGTTGAAGGAGGCTTTGATGATTCTGAAAAACCATCAGTGCGGGAAGTGACGTCACTGATGCTGAGCCGTGAGACGGACCGACGAATCAAACAACAGACCTGCCAGTACAGCTGTTCAGCAGGGTTCTTGCATTCTGACTATCTGGTGTATGTACAGGTGTGTGTGCAGGTGTGCAGAGCACTGTGTGAACATGAGCTACCTGCTGTTAATCTCTGGTTCTACGTCACCAGCTCCACGGTAACTTTACCTGAAGACAGTGTCGGTATCGGAAATACAGTCCTGCAGTTTCAAACTCAGCAGGTGAGTCCAGCCCCTGTTTGTCACCTCGTCCACCTGAACTGAAGGTGTGTGTGTGTGTGTTCCATCACCTGGCGGACACGGGGTCTACGGTGAGCAGCCAGCCTCGGTGCTCTGCTTCTGTTCCCGCTCTCACCATCAGCTGTTTGTTGATGTACCGGATCCACTGCAGCGGACCGAGCAGAGGCCAGCCGCACTGCATCACTGCCACACACCTCGATATGATCAATATGAAAATGACAATCAATACAACACAAACCAAGCAGCCTGCCGCCACATACTGTCTACTGCACGACCGTTAAAACCATCCGCAGGAAACAGCAGGCTGAAATAAAGGTTCCGAGCCCGCTCAAGTGTTCAAAGTGAACCGCTGCTGCCCCCTGCAGGTAGATAGCGGAACACAGTGTCGGTGTCCTCTCCCTGTTAATTTATTTTATTAATCGAACAAAACGAAAATAAACCACAAAAACAAACTACGACCAAACAACTAAAATAAATAAACGAAGACATTTCAGCAGCAGAAGATTCAAGCCGTGAAGTTTCTAAGAAACAAGAGAAATTCAGTGAAAAGTTTAAAAACACATCAAAACGGATAATAAAAATCAATCAAGACAAAGTAACAATGAAATAAAAATGAATTACAGAGTCCCAAGAAAGCGCTTTTAACACGTATTAATGAGGTTGTGTTCTATGCATCAGATTTAATAAAACTGCGGCATTAAAATCAGCTATAATTTTGAAATTGTGACAGGAAGTGTTTTGTTGTGTAACTGTTGCTGACTTTACTTCTGCCGCTGCTCTAGTCACCCAGCTAGCAGCTAAGCTGGATAGCTTAGTTCTATATTTTTATTTCACTATTTTTTCTTATATTGTTATTTTGTATTATATTTCTGCCTTTTTACTTGAACGTTGTTCTTGTTCTTATTTTGCTGTCTGTCTGTCTGTCTGTCTGTCTGTCTACATCCCTACATAACCCTACCCATCTATAAATGTAGCAGAGTAGAATTATAAAGTAAGATTAAAAAGTACAGTGATGGTGGCTGAGAGGACATCTGATGTCACAGAAACAGAAGAAGCTGAAAGGATGGATGGACGTTTGTCCACACAGGAACAATAAATGAAGGACAGAATAAATCAAATGAGATCATTGTTCTCTTTATGTCAAGATTTCATTCAGGAGTCATGTGATGTTCCAACAGATTCATGAATTATTCACCAAGTATTATCAGGTTCTAGATTTCTGTCAGTTCTGGACTTGTGTGTATACTCAAATAAAGTACAAGTACCTCCAAACTGTAGGGTACTTGAGTAATGTACTCAGTTCTGGATTATTGACAATCCCTCACATCAGATGTTGGAGAATAAAGTCACGGCTTTATTATAAGTAAGAAGAACCAAAGACATTTCAAACAGTCGTTTAAGGAAAAGCAGAACGTTCTCACACCATCACTTCACTTTTTACATGTTTGAACTCACATCAGAGCTGACATCTGGACAAGCCCCCTCCTGTAAGCCCCGCCCCGTGATGACATCATAAATCCATCCATCAGCAGCAGTTCAGACCGAAAGAGTCAAACTGAGCAGAGAAACTTGAGCTCCACACACAGAGGAGGAGAAGAAGAAGAAGAAATGGCCGACTCAACCAGTAGCGACTGTTCATCATCATCGTACCACATCTCCTCCTCCTCCTCTTTGCTCAGAGACCTCACACACTCAGGTAGGACTCACCTGTTCAACATGTTAACAGGCTACATTGGGTTTAGGGCAGAGGGCAGCCAGAGGGGGGACATAGGTGGGGGGCGGGTGTTAGCCAAGATAGCTGTCATATTTATTAGTGTGCAGTAGCACAAACACTGTACTTAATTTATCAAAAGCTTTTCCTCTGCAGATATTTTCCATTGGTTGTCTATTTTTTATAGTTCCTTTGTTTAAAATGTATTTTTTATTTTTTATAATTCCTGCTGCTGTTGCTGCTCACAGTATAGACAGTACAGTATAAATATATGTATGTGTGTGTGTCACAGTGGAAATATACGCACAGTGAAGTATTCTTCACGCTAACCGTTTAACATTTAAAGGTTTTTATATTTGCTCGATGAAGGTGACGATGAAAACATCTAAAACTCTTCTGTTGTGAAGTTTGGTGGACTGGCCCTTTAACCTGCGAGCCAGTTATTTATCTGTTACCAGTTGGCTCACACACCAACTGTTTAACCTTCCTGTCCTGCAGGTATAAGAGCCTATTAGTTAGCATGTGATTGAAGCTGTTAGCTAACCTGCTAGTTATTTATCCAGCTGAAAGTGTCCTGCAGGCTCTGCAGCCGTTCAGTTAGCGTGCGCTCAGACACAAAGCTCTATTGTCCTGGTGTTAGCTAACCTGTGCAGCTGACCGCCTCAGTGCTGTTATCCAGCTCATGATTCCTCTGGAACAAGGTGCTTATTGCTGCTGCAGGAGTTTAATCACACAAACAGCTCAGGACCTTTTAACCTTTATCACATGCTTTCTGCAGACACGTTCACTACAAATCTCTTTGCTACAGTTACAGAGAGGATCATACAGTTTATTACCTTCTGCTTAAAGTCTTACTGCTCCTCCTCCTCCTCCTCCTCCTACGACTCCTGCTGCTCCTGCTTCTACTACAACTTTTCATTTTTTAATAATATGTCCATTCTGTCTTTTGTACGCGACGCGCTCACTTGCTGCATGTGAGTTCTTAGTTTAAAGCACTTTGAGCTGCAATTCCTGAAAGAAAATGTACAAATAAAAAGTATTATTATTACTACTACTGTCACCACAGCAGCTACAGCTGCTACTACTACTACTACAGCTGTTACTGCTACTACTACTGCTGCTACTACTGCTGCTGCTACTGCTACTACTACTACTACTGCTACTACTGCTACAGCTGCTACTACTACTACTACTGCTACTACTGCTGCTACTGCTGCTACTGCTACTACTGCTACTACTACTACTACTGCTACTACTGCTGCTGCTACAGCTGCTACTACTACTACTACTGCTACTACTGCTACTACTACTACTGCTGCTACTACTACTACTGCTACTACTGCTGCTGCTACTGCTGCTACTACTGCTACTGCTACTGCTGCTGCAGCTACTGCTGCAACTACTACTGCTGCTACTACTGCTGCTACTGCTACTACTGCTACTACTACTACTGCTGCTACTACTACTACTGCTACTACTGCTGCTGCTACAGCTGCTACTACTACTACTACTGCTACTACTGCTACTACTACTACTGCTGCTACTACTACTACTGCTACTACTGCTGCTGCTACTGCTGCTACTACTGCTACTGCTACTGCTGCTGCAGCTACTGCTGCAACTACTACTGCTGCTACTACTACTGCTACTACTGCTGCTGCTACTGCTGCTACTACTACTGCTACAGCTGCTACTACTACTGCTGCTTGTGCTGTGCTAGTTAAACAAAAAGTCTTACTAGTCACTCTTTTCCAGCAACTTGTGTCTCTTTTGTCCGACTAGTTCCAACAGGCGGTCTTACTTGTATCGTCGAGCACCATCAGCAGCACCAAAGTCCCAACTGCTCAGCTCTCTGAAGCACGTGGCCCTCTGTAGTACTAGTACCACTGGAAGTCTTATTGGTTAGTTAGTGAGCTGCAAAAGCTCTGACATGTCAACTAGTCAAACATGTATTCAGGTCACTATTTAACTCAAGCCCTGTTTAACTAGTGGAGGCCAAAATGTTCACTAGTTCATGAGTCTGTTTTGATCTTACAGAGGCTTGAAGAACTTTTTCACATTTTGTCACGTTCCGACCACATAAATATATTTTTTTGCCATTTTCTGTGAAAGACCAAGACGAAGCGTCTCATAAAAGTGAAGTAGAAGGAAAATCAAACATGATTTTCACATTTTGTTACAAATAAAAAAGTGGAAAGTGTTCAGGCCCCTTGTCTCTGACAGAATGAACTGATCACTGGTGGGGGTGCTTGGCTGTGATGGTCACGCCGGTTGGGTTACTGTGATTCATTAAAGTGATGCGGACGATCACGTCCGTCTGTCTCCGTGAGCGCAGCCTTACAGCTCGTCCACTGGAAGGAACCGAAAAAGACGGCGGCGGCGTTCGGCCTGTCGTTGCTGGTTCTCGTCTCCGTGGCGACGCTGTCCGTCATCAGTGTGGTGTCCTACCTGTTGCTGACTTGTCTCTGTGTCACCATCACCTTCAGGTAAGGGCTGGCTCACCTGGTTTGTCAGTGACCAATCAGAATGCACAGTGTATGTCAGCAGCCAATGAGAGCAGGCCATTATTGGACGTGAAAACACTGCTGCTGTATGTTGGATCGTGTCTATGAATGCTCAGAGTGAGGGACATGTCCATCTGAAAGACTAAATATACCAGCACAGAGCAAACTGATGAACTCTGACAGTCTGTCGATAAAATAATGTTTCTTCTATGTTCAGTAGAACTAAAATTATTTCATCGTTTATATTTCTCCTTTCAGCTGAATGTGACTTTAAATCAGATAAAACCAGCAGATCTTCAGTTTTTGTATGAATGACAGGAAGTGCTTATTGATCAGCTGAGTGTTAGTGAGTCTGATAAAGAGCTCTTTAAACATGGAAACCTCACCGCTGTCTGCTTCCTGTCTGCTTCCTGTCTGCAGGGTTTATAAATCAGTGATCCAGGCCGTCCAGAAGTCAGACGAAGGTCATCCATTCAGGTAGTGCGCACGCACACACACACACACGCACGCACGCACATTATTTTGAATGGAATTTGTTCTGTCGCTCAGTTATTGACTTCAGTGGAGGTGAATGAGTCTCAGAATGTTTTCTATGTATAACTCATGACTTGTTTGTTTAAACATAATTAACTTAAAAATTTGATTCATGAAAAACATTTTCTTGGGAAACAGTGGCTGAAATATGAACGTCATTTAAACATTTTAATAATGAATGCAGCAACAACACGTTTGATGTTCCAGGTAAATGAGTCCTCCGACCTGCTCCGTCCTCTTTCAGATCTCTGCTGGAGAGGGACATCTCTGTGTCCTCGGAGTCTGTCAGGCTGCTCGCCGATCAGTCTCTGATCCATCTGAACTGGTTCAGTAGTCGGACCAGGAGGCTGCTGCTGGTGGAGGACCTGGTTGACTCTCTAAAGGTCAGATTTACATTCTGTATGTGGGGCGAAGGGGAAAATATGCCAAAGTAGGAATTAACATAGAACCGTGATACAATCACAGAACGTTCCCTCGTGTATTTTTCTTCCTTTTCCATGTTTTGTATGCAGCTTTGCACTCATCCACTTTGTCCTCGGTGGTAAAAGTCCGTCCCCATCAAAGACATCGTCTGTGGTCACTGCAGTAGATGTGATGGGATGTTTCTGGTCGGGCCGGGACTCAAATCAGGACTCTGATGCAGAGATTTATCAATAGTCAGGTTTATTTAATCCAGAGACCTCTAGACAGAGTATTATTAATATTAGACTACGGGTCTCCGTAAGGGAGAGGGCGCAAGAAATCTCACAATGAAACGAAAAACGGTTCAACGAAAATGTCTCCGCGTGGAGGACAGGTGAATCGACCAACGGACAAAGACACTCTGGCACAAGTCAGGGGAGACGATTTAACCACATGGAGGGTGATGGAGAACAGGTGGAGACAACAGGAAGGACAAGAGGAGAGTTACTCCATCAAAATAAAACAGGAAATGACAAGACAAAAAAACCCAAGACGAGACAAACCTCACCACGGTGGGACAATTCTGGGCTCTTGTGGAGCTGAAATCTTTGGATGCTCCGTCACATTTCTCTTTTTTTAGTCCCTTCGATTTCCACGATGCAGAAAACACAGACCATGTAGGTTTAACACTGGTTTGGGAAGAGGAAAAGTAATAATCAAATAAATTAACTGAATCTACTTAATGTGTCTGATATCAAAAGTGATTTCTCTACTTCAAGGAAAAACAATAAGAATTTATTCAGCTACCCTCAAACAGCTCTAACAAATCACATCTAACAAATCACATGCACCAAGTGCTTCACATAAAACAGGCAGTGAACATTAAACAGGGATTGACAATGAATTTAATAATAAGGTCGGATAATAAAACCCACTTGATAATGATAAAATATGGATTTAAAAAGAATGAAGAGCGAAATGGAAAACAAAACCCACTGAATAATAACAAAAACAGAGTAAATAGAATTCATAAAATCAGACGAGTACAACAGTCCATCAGTGTGGAAACTGCTAAAGTTTCAGGTCTGTATCAGGAAGTCAGAGCGAGTTCAAGGCTGAAGTGAAGAGATCAGGTTTTAGCTGCTGATCCTGATTTCTGCAGGCAGTTTGTTCCAGAGCCAGAGTCACTGGCTCCTACAGCTATGAAATAAAGAAAAGTTGTTGTCTCAGGAATAAAACGAGATGATATTCGGACTCAGGAAGGTCTCGGGAGTCCGATGATCTATAGTACACTCTGATAGGAGGTACGGTTCTCTCCTGGGGGGGATTTGTTTAGGAGGTGCGCAGAACCCAAATCTCACTGCATACTGCCTGCTCTCTGCATACTGCCTGCTTCTAATCACTCAAGTTGTCATGGCAACCTCTGAGCTGAACCCACAGGCACAGCTGAGAGCAATTCATTAATCAGGGACTGACTACCTCTGATATCTGCTGTTTTCTCAAATTGCAGCCTTTTTCAATTGTCTGCTGCTCGGCCATAGTTTCTCCTAGAGACTTCATTCAAACTTTAAAACGTAGATAATTTTGTCGGCTCGAACACACCCCGTGTCCCTTTCAAAATTTCCCAGAGGGAATTTTCTAGTTTAGTTTCTGCTGTTTCTGGGACCCTCCAATAAACCAGCAGCAGGTGATCACAGTGCAACAGAAATAATAAGCCAGGGAGTTAGCAATTTAGCTTGGTCCTAGTAAATTAAGGGCTTTGTATATGAGGAGGAGGACCTTAAAGTCAGCTCTGAAGGTTACAGGAAGCCAGTACAGAGCAGCTAAAACTCATGATCACACATGATCTCCAAGACTGACGGCGGACTTTCTGCCTTTAATGTATTTTTAGCACACAGTCAGAAAGACCAACCAACTGTTCTAGACCATTAGCATACCATGGTCAATCGTATCAAACGCTTGCTTCCTTTAGAGTTTAGTCTGAGTCGCTGATTATTTGCAGAGATGTATTTATAATCTTGCGGACATGACTTGAAACATGGTCAAACACCTCCTTTAAAATGCTGCAGGTACAGGGTCAACACAGGAGGTGCATGAGTTAGGCTCAGTGACATCACATCGGTGAGAGAGTCCAGGGTGTGTACGGTGTGTTCAGAGAGAGATTGTTGACGACGAGGCGGCTCACCTCGCTCCTGTAGTCCGCCTCGTCGTCATTGCTGATGAGACCCACCACAGTCGCGTCATTGCCGAACTTGACGAGGAGGTTGGAGCTGTGCGACGGTGTGCGGTCGTGGGTCAGCAGAGTGAAGAGGAGGGGGCTCGGCACACATCCTTGGGGGCCCCCGTGTTCAGTGTGGTGGTGCTGGATGTGTTCCTGCCGACCCGAACTGCCTGAGGTCTCCCAGTCAGGAAGTCCAGCAGCTAGTTGCACAGAGAGGTGTTTAGTCCCAGCTGGTCCAGTTTTGTGATGAGCTGCTGTGGGATGATTGTGTTGAATGCTGAGCTGAAGTCTATGAACAGCATTCTGACGTAAGAGTCTTTATTGTCCAGATGTGTGAGGGCTGAGTGGAGGGCAGTGGAGATGGCGTCATCGGTCGAGCGGTTGGGCTGATAAGCAAACTGTAAGGGGTCCGGGGAGGGTGGGAGGACAGTCTTGATGTGTTTCAACACTAGCCGTTCGAAGCACTTCATGAGGATGGGGGTGAGTGCTACCGGACGGTAGTCGTTGAAACAGGAGGGCGATGACTTCTTCGGGACAGGGATGATGGTGGTGGTTTTGAAGCATGTGGGGACAACAGCTTCGCTCAGCGAGATGTTGAAGATGTCTGTGAAGACATCCGTGAGCTCTCCGGCACAGTCCCTCAGCACGCGACCAGGAATGTTGTCAGGACAAGAAGCTTTGCGGGCGTTGATCCTGCTGAGTGTCCTCCTCACAGGACTCACAGGCAGAACACAAAACTCCAACAAAAAAGCGAGCACGAAGGCTGAATTTATTTAATGAAAGAAGTCTCTCCAAACATGCAAAAAACTAAAGGCACTTAGGATGCTAATAATGAAATAACAAAAAGCTCGTAGGCTGACGAAAAGGCAAAAATACAAAGAACTGGATGGCTCAGGAAATAGCAAGACAAGTTTCACAGAGATGACAAGATGTACGAAACAATCTGATCTGGCACACGACAAGGGGAGACATGGACTATATATACACGAGGTAACAATGAACAGGTGGAGACAATCAGGGAGGGGCAGACAATCAGACAGGTGGGAAGGACACCAGGAAGTCAAGGGCCTGAAACGAGAGGAGAGTTAGGGTTCACAATAAAACAGGAAGTGCAAGACAAGACCTGACACATCAGCAGACACGACGGGATATGACAGTCGTTTCCTGGCATGAGGAGGTATTCTTGATTATTCCCAGTGAGAAGGAGTTTTTCTGATTATGCCGACGTCACTGGAACGCAGCATTCACTGCAGGCCATTCGGGTCTCATAGTGGGAGCGCGGCACTGCTGTGCTGACAAAAATATATATGTTATTGGGGCTATTTGTCATGATATCGGACTTATCGGAATGACGTCATAGTTTCCTGTTATACTTATCGTGCACCCCTATTTTAAGGTACTTTGATTCTTCAAGTCTTGCATTGACATGGCTTGGAAAGATAAAGAAAACAAAAAATGCACATTATAGCTAAAGTTGTTTCATCTGTTTTTTCTGTAAATGTTTCGTCTTTTTGTTCTTTAAATGTTTTATCTGGTTGTTCTCTAAATGTTTCATCTGGTTGTTCTCTGAATGTTTCAGCTGTTTGTTCTCTAAATGTTTCATCTGGTTGTTCTCAATGTTTCATCTGGTTGTTCTCTTAATGTTTCAGCTATTTGTTCTCTGAATGTTTCAGCTGTTTGTTCTCCAAATGTTTCATCTGGTTGTTCTCTAAATGTTTCCACTGTTTGTTCTCTGAATGTTTCAGCTGTTTGTTCTCTAAATGTTTCATCTGGTTGTTCTCTAAATGTTTCAGCTGTTTGTTCTCTGAATGTTTCAGCTGTTTGTTCTCTAAATGTTTCATCTGTTTGTTCTCTAAATGTTTCATCTGGTTGTTCTCTGAATGTTTCCGCTGTTTGTTCTCTGAATGTTTCAGCTGTTTGTTCTCTAAATTTTTCATCTGTTTGTTCTCTAAATGTTTCAGCTGTTTGTTGTCTAAATGTTTCAGCTGTTTGTTGTCTGAATGTTTCATCTGTTCTCTAAATGTTTCAGCTGTTTGTTCTCTAAATGTTTCAGCTGTTTGTTCCTAAATGTTTCATCTGTTTGTTCTCCAAATGTTTCAGCTGTTTGTTCTCTAAATGTTTCAGCTGTGTGTTCTCAAAATGTTTCATTTGTTTGTTCTCTAAATGTTTCAGCTGGTCTCTAAATGTTTCATCTGTGTGTTCTCTAAATGTTTCATCTGTTTGTTCTCTAAATGATTCAGCTGTTTGTTGTCTAAATGTTTCATCTGGTTGTTCTCTAAATGTTTCAGCTATTTGTTCTCTGAATATTTCCGCTGTTTCTTCTCTGAATGTTTCAGCTGTTTGTTCTCTAAATGTTTCATCTGGTTGTTCTCTAAATGTTTCAGCTGTTTGTTCTCTGAATGTTTCAGCTGTTTGTTCTCTAAATGTTTCATCTGGTTGTTCTCTAAATGTTTCATCTGTTTGTTCTCTAAGTGTTTCATCTGGTTGTTCTCTAAATGTTTCAGCTGTTTGTTCTCTGAATGTTTCAGCTGTTTGTTCTCTAAATGTTTCATCTGGTTGTTCTCTAAATGTTTCCGCTGTTTGTTCTCTGAATGTTTCAGCTGTTTGTTCTCTGAATGTTTCAGCTGTTTGTTCTCTAAATGTTTCATCTGGTTGTTCTCTGAATGTTTCCGCTGTTTGTTCTATAAAAGTTTCATCTGGTTGTTCTCTTAATGTTTCAGCTGTTTGTTCTCTGAATGTTTCAGCTGGTTGTTCTCTGAATGTTTCCGCTGTTTGTTCTCTGAATGTTTCAGCTGTTTGTTCTCTAAATGTTACAGCTGTTTGTTCTCTGAATGTTTCCGCTGTTTGTTCTCTGAATGTTTCAGCTGTTTGTTCTCTGAATGTTTCCGCTGTTTGTTCTCTGAATGTTTCAGCTGTTTGTTCTCTAAATGTTTCAGCTGGCTGCAGTCATGTGGATCCTGACTTATGTTGGTGCCATTTTTAATGGAGTCACCATCCTGATCCTTGGTGAGGCTTCTTCTAAATAACTCCTGATTTAAATCTATTGGAAAGTCGATTCAAAGAAAATGAAACATTAGTCATTTTTTTTTATCTCTATCCAGCTGATATCATTTTCTTCACAACTCCCCTGCTCTACCAGAAGAAAAAGGTACTGCAGAATAACACGATGTGGGTTCTCGCTGACCATCGTCTTGTTAACAGCATGAAGAATGAGACACACATCAAAGGACCTTTCTATTGTTTTTCACATTCAAGCTGAACAGTTTCTTTGTGTCTAAAGCTGCTCCATCACATGGAGCCATATTTTAGTGTTTGTAATGTTTGGAAAAACTGATGATTAATTGAACTATTTAAACATGTCATTGTAAAGAATGTGCAGTTAAAACCCGCCACAACACACGACTCCAAAGTCAAACCTAACATACTGCAAAGCTGTGAAA
The DNA here is from genome assembly GCF_017976325.1 of Chelmon rostratus. Lineage (NCBI taxonomy): Eukaryota > Metazoa > Chordata > Actinopteri > Chaetodontiformes > Chaetodontidae > Chelmon > Chelmon rostratus. Next base: position 93,972 of record NC_055660.1, on the reverse strand, counting down.
TATATGGTGATATTGTGGTTTTAGCTGGCTAATGTTCATTAACGTTAGCTTGCTTGCTAACATGGACAAATTGCTAGCTGGCTATCATACCAAAATACTGTCTTGCCATTTGGAAATTATTTAATCAGCTAACATTACAAAGCAGCAAAATACTATCGGGGTGTATATGTTAGTTAGCTAGCATCCCTAATTGGTTAACCAGCTAAGGTGATTATGACAAATGGTGTTGATTTCAGTCAACAATAAATGGTGCAATGGTACAAAGGAAAAGTGTTTGAGCAACGATTGCTTCCTAAGAGCCATCAGCGATTAAAGGCATTTCTTACTTAAAGCTCCACTTGAATGAATCAGGAAACTGGAAACACACAATTTATTGTGTGTGTGTGTGTGTGTGTGTGTGTGTGTGTGTGTGTGTGTGTGTGTGTGTGTTCAGATGCAGATTGATCATTACATCAAGTTGATTCAGTCCAGAGTGGAGGAGACGCTGCACAGGTGAGTTCACGTACAGACTCACAGCAGCACAAACACAACATGCTCCTTACTCCTACACAGTGCTAGCTTAGCTGCTGGCTAGCTACAGTTAACATTTCACATATTTTCAATAAAATTAAATTAAATCAATCAAAGCTGTTGATTGAGTGAAATGTGTTTAAAATTAGGTTTGATAATCTAAATAACCAATAACTAGACATCACCAGCAAATACATGAAACAGCAGAACAGGATCCATCAGGATCTCAGACTATATATTTTTCTTTCCCAGAGTGCTACACAGAGCTACATGGTGCTAGATGGCGCTACACAGAGCTACATGGTGCTAGATGGTGCTACACAGAGCTACATGGTGCTAGATGGCGCTACACAGTGTGACAGGGTGTTACTTCTGTAGTTCTTCCTGACCTCAAGCCTGTGAGGTTGGACAGGAGGGGCTAACCCCCTAACAGAGTGTTTGTGTGTGTTTTCAGGCTGCAGGACAGGTTACCTGGAGCGGTTAAAAAAACCAAAGCTGAGTGACCATCTGACCGACACACACCTGCACACGCTGTGGTTCCTCACCCTCATCTGATTGGTCCATTTGTCAGTGACTCACCTGCTGAATTTATTCTTAGTGTTGTAATAAAGTCATGGCTGATATGAAACAGTGGTTTGTTTTTTCTTTCTCACGTCTATTTGAGCTTTTGTTTCAAGGAAAAGTTCACAGATGAAATTACATCATCTTCATGTGACACTGATGGTGGAAATAACTGAATCAAATGACAAAGAGTCAAACACCTACCTGTGATCCTGAGTGGGCGAAACAATGATGTGGTAGAAACTGAAAGAAGGCTAATATACCTGAATTAAACAAAAATATAATCAAACAATGCTACATAAGAGACTCACAATGTGTTGAAACAACGTCTAGACTGCATCAACTGGAACTGATCTCCATGACAACTAAGCAAACAGCTGATGGAGACCATGAAATGCAGTTAAAAACTAAAAGTGGACTTTGAGATAAGACTAACATCCATCTCCAACATCAATAATGAACCTTTTGAAACCCGATGTCGATTTAATTTCTGATGAGTCTGTGAAACTCCCCCTGCTGGACAGTTTATTTATTCTGTACCTGCAGCGGCAGTGAGGAGTCAGAGAGGGAAGTAAGCAGGTAGAGAAAGAGAAGAGACTGTTGAGGAGAGTCTGCTTTGTTGCTGTGTCTCCTGGTTTTCAGACAGAGGTAGAGCTCCTGTTTGCAGCTGCAGTGTTTTTGAAGCCTGGCCCAATGATTACATCATAGGATGACATCATAGGATGACATCATCTCAGTGTTTCTGTCTCCCAGCAGCTGAGCTCTGGTCTTTCTTCACTGCTGTGGCTGTGTCCTCTTTACGGGTTTTAACTGTAAATGTGTTCAAACATCTTTTTTAATCATCAGCATCTTGTTTCGGACAATCTCGCCGCCGCCACCATCATCACTCTCATCTTTCTTATTGTCATCGTTGTCATGAGGAAGGTCCAGGCATTCATCGTCGGCGCCAAACTGTACGTCCATTCTGATCACAAATACCATGACCACACACGACGTCCATCTGTCCACACCCTCTGTGACATCAGAGCCAGGCCCTGTCCCTCCTCACGTTCTACATGATGAAGAGGAGGAGAAGGATGAAGAACTGCTGCTATCTCACTGCATCTCCTCCAGATTTGTATGAGAGATTACCATCTGCAGGAACGCTGAGGAAGCAGTGCATTCTGGGAAATCACCGTCCTCACCAGCACAGGTGGAGGACAAAGTGAGTGAAGAGCAGGAGGAGGTGATGAAGAGCACCTGTGAACATTCGTACATTCAGATGATCTGGTTTAAATCCTACTTTCAGAACGATTTCAATCAGTCAACTGTATAATCTGTACATATATACAAGCTGCTCGCCTCACTGAGGGAACGTGCAGCGCTGCCGGCTCGGCTCGGCTCAATCTGGCCACTGATTCGGACATATTGAAGGAAGCCACCGGGAGACCAGAGAGACTCAAGGGCAGAAAGAAAATTCCAGCGTCGGCCCCTCCCAAAACTGTTATCTCCATTGGCTCCCAGACATAAAGGACGCTTATCTCTCCACTCTCCTGGATGTTTCTGCAGACAAGATGCTCCGACCCCTCACCTCCTTCTGGGACATTCACCCTCACCCTTAACGCCTTCTTTGGCCCCTCACCCCCCCCTTCCCCTGTGCGGCGTAGTAGGCAAAGGGTTGAGGGCAGCGCTCTAGGAGCTGCAGCTGCAGCCTGCTGGTTGGTTTCTGTCAGTCAAAGCCACCATTGACTGACTGAGTGAACAGCCAGATATTATTCTCTTACAGTCCTTCCATTTCACTTTGTTTTTTTCCAGCTCTGCTAATATAAAACTTGTTTCCATTCAGTTTTAATGAAAACATAACTGTGAATGACATAACTACGAATGTTTAATGAAATCATCAAACATAAATAATGTTTATTCTAAATAAATAATTAATACTATAAATATTAAACTTTACTCAGGACAAAATAATTCATTTGTTGAGGATTATTTTCAGCAGCAGATTATCCACATTTGGTGGTCTTTAAAACAAAAACATCTCAATGCTGTAAAAAGTTATTGGTTAATTTTTCGATCATTTTTTAAACATTTTTTAAACTAAACAGATGAGAAAATGTCAGAAAGTCACAAAAATGTTTTAAAAATCAAAATAATTTGAGACAGTGGAGAAACCAGAGGAAAGGTCAAAATTTAATTGTCAGTCATCAACATGTCCTGTGGAGTGACTAATTGATCAATTAACTGTTATTAACTTCAGATCTACTATCAGTGACTGAAAGTTGTGTTTTTGCAGGTGTGACAGTCATTGATGATTGACTACAGAGATGTCTGAGCGTGCTCAGTAGCGGGTAGAGAATCCATGGATCTCTTGTTTAGAAATGTCTCTCTCATTGGAGAAGACGGCTCGGTCAATTCGAGAGCTCGGACTGCCAACACTCTTCAGCCAGAGTTTCCTGAAAAACAGGAGAAGATGAAGAAACGTGGGTAATCTGTGTGAGGGCTCGCTGTGTAACTCTGAGGAGGTTCTGCAGAGTCAGCAGATCCACATCATGCTAGATCCTCTCAGGTGTTTTCACAGGGACTCAGTGTCCTTTATAAAGTAGTTTTCATGTCATCTAGCAAATAACCATGATTAAAATTATTCGTCATGTTTTCTATAATAATGTTAGAATACCAATAAAGACACAGCATGTAGTATAAATTCTGAAGTACTAACCCAAATATCACCTATAAATTCCTTGATAGAAACCTGATAGCTTTGGATAAATATTGTTAGTAAACTGAACATGCTTAACAATAATAATAATACTAAACTTTATTTGCGCCATTCAAACACATAATGCATGTCAAAGTTTTTCTCAACAAAGAAATCACAGGCATGAAGAACTTCAGTATACAATACAGTATTCAATAACAGTAATAAAAAGATACAGAATGAACAGAAAACAGGGATGGAAAATTAAGGTAAAATAAGAGGGAGAATAAAACACACGTGATAATAACAGTGTAAGGATGAAAACAGAATAAAGAGAACAAGATGGAAAATAAAACCACTGATAATAATAAAAAATAAAGAGTACATAGAATCCATAAAATCAAGTAAAACATAACATTTATAAAGAAGTGCAGCAGTGAACAAGTGTGAGGCAAAGTACGGAAGTTTCAGGCTCATCACAGCTAGTTAAAGGCTGATGTGAAGAGATCAGTTTTTTTCTTTATTTTAAAAATATTCAGCGAGCTGCTTCCCTGATATCTATAGCTTCCAGATTTTATTTCTGCCATTGCTTTAACCTCCAATAAACCAGCAGCAGATGATCACAGTGTCCTTGAAGGCAAATAGTGAACAAGGGTGTGAGCAATGCAGCTTGGTCCTGGTCCATTAAGGGCTTTGTGTACAAGAAGGAGGACCCTAAAATCAATCCTGAATGTTACAGGAAGCCAGTGCAGAGCAGCTAAAACTGGACTAATGTGGCCTCTCCTCGTGGTTCTGGTTCATAGTCGAGCTGCTGTGTTTTCAATGCGCTGAAGTCAGTAGCATGCATTAATGGGACTTGAATGCATACAGATCCCAAGTAGGAGAAGGAGAGATGAGTTTGGTGTATCATGCATCCCCGGCAGTCTAAGCCTATTGCAGCATAGCTAGGCTCAGGCTTGCCTGGACCAGCCCTAACTGTTAACATTATCAAAAAGGAAAAGTTTCAAGCCTACTGAAAAAAGGCAGTCCTTGAAATTTGTTGTGGGAGTTAGAGGACACATTCTCATCAAAGATAACTCCCAGATTGTTTACAGTGGTGCTAGAGGCCAAGGCAATGTCATCCAGAGTAGCTATACTGTTAGTGAGTTCCTGAGGTGTTTAGAGTCAAGTACAATAACTTTTTAATATTGTGCCAGAATTTAGTAACAGACAGTTGCTGGTCATCCAGATCCTCATGTCCCTTAGATGCGCTTTAAGTTTAGTTAACTGATTTGTTTGATCTGGCTTCATTGATAAATAGAACTGGTTATTGTCTGCATAACAATTAAAATGCATGGGTGATTAAGGCTTGTGTTGATGCATGACTTTCCTTATAATACTGCCTAAAGGAAGCACGTAAAGGGTGAACAGAATCAGTCCAAGCAAAGAACCTTGTGGAACTTGCTGAAGGACTTTGTGTGCATAGAGGAATCATCATTAACATTTACAAACTGAAAGTGATCTGATAAATGTGACTTAAACCACCTTTCTGCAGTCCTTTGTGTGATGCAATTAGAAGGTCATTTGTGACCTTAACCTAGCGTCTCTGTGCTGTGATGCACTGTACAGCCTGACTGGAAATCCTCAAATAAACTATTGTTTTGTAGAAGGTCACACAAGTGATTGGTGACTGCTTTCTTAAGGATTTTAGAGAGAGGGGAGGTTAGATACAGGTGTATAGTGGACTAAATCCCCTGGATCAAGAATAGGATTTGAAAAGAAGTATCAAGGGCTCAGGACTCAAATGCAGAACACAGACTTAACAACAAAGAGTGAGCTCAACAGGCTGAACTTATCAAACAACTGGATATAGACACAGGGCAGCGATCACAAGAGGCACACGATGTACAAGACAATCTGGCACAGGACAAGGGGAGACAAAGACAATATATACACAAGGCAACAATGAACAGGTGGAGACAATCAGGGCGGGGCAGTCAATCAGACAGGTGGGAAGGACACCAGGAAGTCAAGGGTCTGAAATGAGAGGAGAGTTAGGGTTTCACAATAAAACAGGAAGTGCATAACAAGACATGACGCTGTGAACAGACACATCAACAGACCGACGAGACATGACAAAAAGGGCTGTGGTACGTGGCCTGTTCATAGAGACAGGTTGATCATATCTAATAAAGATGACGGCAGCCTAGTTGGGATGAGGTAGAAGAGAAAGGTTGATGATTTGATGAAAAATTTTCCCTCCAATAGTTAGAGAGCTGGATAATGTGCTAGGACCAAGCTACATTGCTCAGCTCTTGTTAAGTATTTGCCTTCAAGAACAATGATCCCTCAAGGACGCATCAACCCCCTGGAACTACCCGCAGATATCAGGAAGCCTTCGCACTTCTTTTAAAATGTTGTGTTCTACTTGTACCTATATTTTCTAAAAAATGATTAAGTGGTTTTATTTTCCTCATGTTATGTATTTTTATTTTCATCTTTATTCTGTCTTACATTAACCATCATTTTCAAGTGGCTTTTATTCTCCATCTTATTCTACAGACATTTTTTTCTTTTCTACGTAAAGCTTTACAATATCGAGTAAAGGTTAGGCCTTTAAAGGTTAAGCTGCAGTTCCTGTATGAAAGGTGCTGTACAAATAAAGTTACTTATTAATATTATTATTGTTACTATTATTATTATCATTGAATGTTACACCCCCCCCCCCCCCACCACCACCACCACCACCACCACCACCACACAAAAATAAGCAGTTTCAGAATTATCTTACTGCAGCTCTCTTTGTTGGTCTGGTCTGGTCTGGTCTGGAGGCTCCTGTGACACCTATTCAGTTATAGGATCCTGGGAGTGGCCTTCGAAGGCAACAAGCACCGTGCATTTGGTTTTTTTTTGCAGGCGTATTCCTCTGTTTTCTCTGGTAAGGTAGCACCAACTTCAGAAATATTTGAGCCTTTACTGCCTGGACAGAGCAGTTCTATCACAAGATCTATCTATATCTATCTTTCCAGCAGTGATATTCCACTTAAATATCCGGGGATTCACATTACACTCAGACCAGCCATATACTTCCCATGAACATCACGGTGTAGTTTATAGATTCTGTGAAGGTGAAGCTCAGATCAGCTGTTAGTTATTCAACCCTCTTCTCTGACTAGTTGAACTCACATTTCACTGACTTTTTCCGGAGGTCCCTGGATTTGACCAATCACAGTTCCTTGTCTGGTGTTCTTCACCCAGCCACTGAGTCCTAGACTCCGGCCCTGATCCTCTGTGTACTGACAGATTCACATCATCAGAAACATGTGTTCATGTTTACTCATTTACACATTTACACTTCCTGAATCAATTCTAAACATACATACTTGTTAATTAATTAATTCATTAACACTACAATTAATTACAATGAATTAATTAATTAAAACACACTTGGTGGTAAAGCCAGTAAAACTCGAAAGAATGTCCCGTCATTCCTCCATCCTGAATTCCTCCATCAGTCAATCATTCATGGTCTGTCTAAGTGTGAAACAGTAACTGTGCTCAAATTATTTCATCTTTCTGACTTTATATCATTGGAGAGAACTTAAACATGAAGCTCACCATTCTGAAGCAAACACCTGAAACAGACAAACACCTCATTAGTCTCTCATAAACATAATAATATCCATTTGATATAATATTTACATAACACTGAAATATTACAGGCCTTTTCTAAATAAAAAAAACTATAAAGCAGCAGTGATGTTGTTCATTTGATATCAATGAATACATGAATAAATCAACAGCTTTCTGTCTGTCAGTCTCTGCAGGAATATTTATTCATGTAATACTGAAATACTAGATATGAGATTTTACACTGAATAATACAACACTACAGAAATGTTGCAGACAACGTTCATGTAATTACATACAGACAGAAACAAACCAACAGTCCACATGTCTGTAACTTCATACATTATATGACTTTATACACACATACACACGACATGTGACCTACCCTGCACATTTCCAAAAATCTCAAAGTCCACAGAACTCAGTTTGTTTTCAGTCATGACGAAGTTAAAGAGACAAAATAAAAGCACAGACAGAGACATGTCAGTCCACCTTACATTCGATTCTAGGATCAGCTGCGTTTATTTTTATCTCTGATATCTGACACTGCTGTCAAAATAAAAGTACTACTTTTATTTCAGCAGTTTCCTCTAACTTTTGTCAAAATAAGAGCAACTGCCTGTAATGTCTTTCAAAGTAAAAGCATCACGATTTAAGAGAAAATGCACTAAAGAATTTCATTGCTTTTAATGAATTTACTTCGAAAATAAACTATATCTTAGTCACCTGTGACAACAGAAGATTTCCTGCTTGTCAAAGTAACAGTCTAGTCAAATCATTTATGTCAAGTAAGATATTTATTCAGTATAATTAAAGGTGGGGGTGAGTCATTCTGGAGAAAAACTTATTTGAAATTCAGCAACTATCTCCTTATGGTCCACTAGCTGTCCATTACTACATGGAATTTATATAATATATACATGTATATATATATATATATAATTAATACTTCCATGTCCATGAAAAACCCATGTCCGACATACAATGTGTTTACTCTGGAGTTTCACACTAGTGTGAACCAGTACAGATATACAGGTTCAAGATATCAAGTTATGGAATAAGGGGGTAACAATTCTGACAAAGAAGTTACCCAGTTACCCTATTCTATTATAATATTATAATAGGGTATGTATGTATGCATGTCTTTACAAATAAAGTATATTATTATTATCATCATCATCATCATTATTATTATTATCCATACACTGCTGAATCCTTTGCAGGGTCACAGGGGGCTGGAGCATATCCCAGCCATCTCTCGGGCGAAGGCAGGGGACACCCTGGGCAGGTCGCCAGCCTACCACAGGGCTACACATATAGACAGACATAGACAGACCATGCACACCACTCATTCACACCTACGGACAATTTAGAGTTATCAATTAACCTCAGCATGTTTTTGGACTGTGGGAGGAAGCCGGAGAACCCGGTGAAAACCCACGCTGCACAGGGAGAACATGCAAACTCCACACAGAAAGATCCCAGGCGGGATCGAACCGGGGATCTTCTAGCTGTGAGGCTAACCACCGAGCCACCGTGCAGCCCTATTATTATTATTATTGTTGTTGTTGTTGTTGTTGTTAATTTTATATGTGAATTCACATTTATCTGTATAGAGCTCTATATATACACTTTTCTCCACCTCAACCATAAACTGGACTGGTCCACTAACACTGATGTCCTGTACAGGAAGGACCAAAGTCGTCTCCATCTCCTGAGAGGACTGAGGTCCGTTGGAGTATGTAGGACATTACTGAGGACTTTCTATGACTCTGTGGTTGACTCTGCAGTCTTTTACTCAGTGGTCTGCTGGGGCTGTGGAAGCTCTGAGAGGGACAGAAAGAGACCTGGTTCTGTCCTGGACTGTCCTCTGGACACCACTGAGGATGGAGGTGAGAGGAGGATGTTAGCCAAGCTGACATCCATCATGGACAACCCCTCCCACCCCCTGCATGACACAGTGGGGGCCCTCAGCAGCTCCTTCAGTCACAGACTGCTGCATCCACCCTGTAAGAAGGAACCACAGGTCCTTCATTCATCAGCTGTCAGAGTTCAGCTCCAGCATCAGTTCATGCAGCTCTGAGTCCACATTCACACTGTTTCTGCATTAATATGTGATTTATGTTTGCGTCAGCCTGCAATCACATACATGAAATACCTTGTGCAATATTACTTTTTCATTCTCTTGAAGTTCTCAACCTATGCATGTATACTTTTATTCTACTGCAATAGAGTAAACCCTGTACTTAATTTATCCATACGCATCAGTTAAAACTGAAATTCTTCTCAAATTTCTGGCAGTATATTTTTATGCCAATATTTTTTATTCTTCTTTTGTGGCAATATATATTTCTTTTAAATTATTTATAGTTCTTTGTATATAATGTACCTATATATAGTCAACTTTTATTTTGTATTTTTCTATTTGCTGTTATTCCTACTACTATTGCTGCTGCCTGTAACTCCTGAATTTCCCTGGCTGGGGATTAATAAAGCTTGTCTTATCTTATGTTATCTATTTCGTTACTCTATTAAAGACAAAGGACCCCTTTTGATTCTTACTAAAGAGACACTCATTGTGTTTGGATTGAAGACCGTTTAAATGTTACTATTTCATGTACTGAGAAAGGACTCATGACACTGAAAGGGCTCGTTAACAAATTTCCAGACTTAACTTGTAAGTGATATGAATTTGTCATTAAACCAAGATTCAATTTATTTTGTATTTATACACAACCATTTGAATAAATCAAATTCTTTTAATGTAGTTTCCTTTAATTTTGTGCCAATCGGGTACGAAGGAAGTAGGATAAGAGTAATCTGTGATTAATTTTAGTATAATAGGTTGTTAGGGTCTAGCAGTATTCCTCCGTCATCCCTAGTCTGCTGTTCCCCCCTCCATAGTGTCCCCGTTTGTCTCTCTCTGTATGTGTGTCTGTTTCAATCAGGCCATGGCAACATATTTTCCTTTCACTGCCAACTCACCTGCACACCTGCTACCCATCCACTCAACAACTACACCTGGAGCCTGCATTATTGAAACTCCTGTCCTTCACTGTGCTCTTCATCAGATTGTTCCATGTATCATAGTGGTTTTACTGGTTCTCTGTGTAATGGATGGAAATATGCTGAATATGCTGATCTGAGCTTGATTTATCGTGATTGCTCATCAGTCTCTCACCTCGACATCATGACCTCACATCACCCGGTCATGTGACTGCACCCAACCAATCACATCACGCAGAGTGAAAATTTGTAGCAGCTGCGGCGGATCTCCTACTCAGAGTTGCAGGGAGAGCCAGTCAGCAGCAACACAGACGGCTGACGTCTTCAGAAGTTCTCTAATGACCCCCCCCACCACCGTGGGCTGTGTGTCAAAGGGGAACCACCTGGAGAACCGGTCGGTCATTATGGACTTTGTGGGCTGGTGTGAGAGCAACCACCTGTGCTTGAACACCAGTAAGATGAAGGAGAAGGAGGACACTACCACACTCACCAGTGAACATCCAGGGGGAGGACATTGAGACAGTGGACAGTTTCAAGTACCTGGGTGTTCACCTCAACAATAACCTGGACTGGTCCCACAACACCATTATTATTATTATTATTATCTATTGTCTCCTGCCTTCCTGGCTTCCCTGCTATGCCCTGATCCTCTTTAGTGGCCAGAGCTGCCATGCTTGCTCTGGGTTTCCACCACCAACAAACATTACAAATTGCCTTTGTTTGAATTTTTACATGGACTTTGACATTTGGGTCCTGAGTTAGAACCTTAAACTTAACTATTACATACTTTAAAATGTATCTGGATGGGAACTTAAATTTGCTGATGACACTGCTGTCATCTGTCTACTATGACTTTTTGCACAATGGTATGATGATCATTTTCAGAGGCTGAAATGGGACAGAACTGAACTGCCCTAAAACACACACAAAACATGCTTCTTGCAAATGTTCAAACTAATGAAAATGATTCTTTAATACAGGATAACAGAAGAGGGAGAGCGATTCCACCAAAGTGTTAATTTAAAATAAATGGTGAAAGAAAAAACATCTGAGAAGAAAAAAGAAGAAGCTCAGGAAATTCAACAGGTGAGTTCATCAAACAGTTGATGTTAATATTGGGTCCAGTCTTGAACAGACAGATATGATCTGTACTTGTTGTTCCCGATGATGTTTCCTGTAGCGCCATCATCAGGACAAAATATTTGTTGTTGATCTGCACAACTCGTTTCAGGTTCATTTTGAAACACTAAGTGATGCTCCAACATCTGAAGGTTTGACAGTCAGCTGTAACTTTAGCCCTAATGTTTTAATAAAACACTTTCTCCCAGTCAGACAAGTAACAGTCTGTCTTCCAGTTAATCCAGTAGTAAACAGGTGGCTAAACCACTAAAAACCATGTAGTGTTAAAGTTGAACCACTAAGAAAGATGCAGTTCCCACTTAAACCAGTGCTCTGAAGACAAAGGACAGAGCAGCTCCTGAAGCCAAACCCAGAGACAGAAAGAATGCCATGATGGTTCCAGCTGTTTCTGCTTCGTGAGGAAGAACATTCCTGTAGAACAAGAGACTGTTAATTACTTTTGGTTTATTACAAAATTTAATAGTGTATCACAAAGTAAATGAGGGTATTTGAGTAGTCTGGTGTGTGTGGAGGATGTTTTTAGTGTGTGGGTGTCTTTATGTCGGTATCTTACTTTGGTCCAAAGCACATGCAGAGACTGGCCAGGTATCCATTACTGAAGGCGAAGACAATCATGAAGAAGATGAACCAGCCGTCATGATGGAAGAAGACAGGTAGGTGGAGACGAGGCTGAACGTTACACAACATAAAGAGAGGGACGAAGACTAGACGACACACGATGGACACAGGGAGTAATAGACTGTCCTTCTGCGGCTGGAAAAGAGACAATAACTGATCAATTAAATAATTTGACCACTGTCTGTCCTTCGTCCTGGGTGGAGGCAGACTGTATGAACAGGGTGGAGGCAGAGGAAGTGCGTTTGGTGTGTTTAGTGTCTCTGAATCATTCATACTGATCCAGAAGCTGTTTAATGTTTAATACTCATTATTTAATCCATGTTAGATGTTTGATGTTAAACTCACCCACATACAAACGGCTGTAAAACTTCGCCCTCCCCAGTCACACAAGTTAAATAGCAGGAAACAGCTGACTGGGATGAAGTACCGGTCTGTTAAAGAAACAAAACATATTCAAACAGGAAATTGATATGTGTTTGCAAGTTGAAATTATTTATAGTGTGATATTAAGAGGGACAACTATAAGTCTATATATAAGGTTTATTAAGACAAGTGGACAAGTCTTTGTCTGAGGACAGTATCCTTGAAGATTGAACATAACAGCAAAATCTGAATCTTTTTCAAAATCACCCCCTTTTTGATCATAAGATCAACCACCAAGTTAGATAAGTATACCAGTGTGATGCCACAGTCCCACCCACCCACAGTGTCTTATACTGTACATATGAACAACATGAGAGAGAAATCAGCTCTGAATGTAAAGAAAATGCATAAATAACTGAGAGACATATATACAACCGCAACAACAACAGCAAGAATAACAAAAAAGTCAACAAAACAAAGGAGAAAACAAGAAGAACAACAAGAAAAAGACTAAAACAACTATAAGAACTATAACAACACTTCAAACAAGTACAATGAGGGCCTGCCCTGTGCAGGACGTGAATCAATATCTGCTGGAAACAAACATCAAATACAATGATTGCGGCATCTAAAATGGCAACAACAGGACTCGTGGTCCAATGACATGACACATGACTTGACATGACTTACTGTAACATACATTAACTGTCTCTGCCCAGACAAAGCCTCACTTGAGATCACTTCGGGAGTGATTAACTTTTTCGTCAGTCTGTCCTGGGCGTCCAATGGGCAGTTATGTTACCTCGTCAGCGGTTTAACAGAATGCTCGTCCTTGTAGGCGGTGGAGGAAAACAGCTGAGAGTCGATGTAGTTGAAAGAAAGCGGGGCAAAAAACTTATCCTTCTCTTTCTTGAGTTGATTTGTCTCTTCCTTTTGCATGTAAAACAAGATTTCCAGATACAAACAGCTGATCTTTCTGACTATCCAAATGTGTTTGGTGAACATTGACAGTCCAAGTGGGTATCAGCCAATGGGAATCCAGGATTTGGATCCACACCAAATCTGACACTTAGGTATGACTTCCAAGGCATGAGGGGATGCAGTGGTATTCTTTGTTCAGAGTTTGTTATCAGGCTTTGTATTTTGCACGAAGGCCTTTGTTTGAGCTTCTGGCTTTACATGCAGGCCTGTCTTTGTTCATGTGGTAAGGTCCCAGCACTTCACTGAACCTAACAACTGCAATCATGCTAAGCGGTCACAAGATTATCAGCTCAGTAAGTCAACCAAGGTTTTCCCAATCTAGCCATGAGCGTGGTCACAAAAAGAGGCAGTGTTTAAAGCACATGACCAGTTGCGAACATGGACAGGTCTGCTTGTAGCAGAGCGCCTTATTTTATAAACAAAGAGCAAAACATAATATCAGACAAATACACATAATCCAAGATAAAAGCAACACAGCTACAGCTGCCACATGCAGGAAGAGCAGCCGACTACGTACATGCCCAAGTTAACTGGCCACTAAAGTCCCTGCCCCAGGATTAGGGCACGAGTAGATCTGAGTACATTTGCTGCTTAGCTGTAGTCTCATGGCATGTATGAACATTTAAAGTTTATTCTGTCAGCTACAACCCCAGCAGTGTAACAAGGACTTCAGACCAAATAAAAGATAAATATAAAGCATAAATCAAAGCGTTAAGCTGTCTTACTTTCATATCTTATAAATATACCAAATACAAGGCTTTAGCACTTCAATCAGTCTCTGTAGGAGGATGATATCAGAAGCGACATGCCAACTCACCCCAAGAGCCTCCATCAGCAAGGGTGGATTTGGTGTCAGCGGCAATGGCTGGAAACATGCCAATGGTGATAGTGAAGGTGAAACAGACTGACAGAGCCAACACCCAGATCTGAAGGTCAAAAGTCAGCAGGGAGGAAGAGATTAAAGGTTACATAGTCAATTAAAATATTGACAAGAATAAATATGGTTAAAGGAAAATGTGTCAGGAAGTTGGGGACTAAAGGAGAACTATGGGTTGAACCCAGATGCAGACACACGGGGCGTAGATTCAAGATAAACAAATTCATTAAACGCAAGACACGAAAACCCAAGACAACCAAAACTCAGGGGACTAATGACTAACGACACACAAGGGTAACAGAGTTCAACAACAACGACGCAACACAGGGAAAGACAACACATGAACACAAGACACAACGGAGCTAGGAGCGAGACTATGAATAACTATCAACGAATGAAATAAACAGAAAATGCTCCCGAAGGAGGAAAACACAAAGGCTATGAAAGCAGAACTGACTACTGAAAGAACTGGATAAGAAAAACTAACAACTCAAAATACACCCCTAAAAACAGAGGAACAGGAATCTAAATAACAAAAGTAATCAAACAGAAAGTCGCTCTTAACGGGGAAAACAAATCGACTAAGATATAAACTACGAAAGGAAAACAGAAACTAAGTTATTAACGTTACAAAATAAAAAACACTCATGAAGAGGAAATACTGGCTAACGAATGAATGAGGTGACAAAGGGCAAAGGAAAAGACAAACGGACAAAGACACACTCACATAAAACACGGCACGGACAAGAACAAATATATCACAACGAAGAAACACTCACTATGGGGGTTAAGGCTATGGCTATGGCTACTTAACAAAAACTGGCGTGCAGAGCACGGGTCATGACAAAATGTATCTCCTATCACACCCGAATCACCTATTTGAAGGGGTCACCTGCTTCTTCTTAATTAATTTATCAGTCCAGTTTTTATTTTCTTAGTGTGACGCACAATCAGGTGACAAATCAGACAAACTGAACATGTGTAATAACATTCACACAAGACATGAAACATACATTATGACTGATTATGATACAGACACTTAGTGATTTTTGTTCGTGGCAATATTGTACATGTTTTGTGCATGAATGAAAGTGTGTAAGTGTATATAAATGTATAATCATATATACCTAACTGACTACAGGAACCTGCAGGTATGTGCAAGGAAGAGGAGGAGAAGAAGGAAGAGGAGAGAAATAAATGAGTGAAGAAATAATTATTATAGTGTTGATAAGGGTTTATTGAAAAATGAAAAAGTGGTGAAAGTGAAAATACAAATTGCACATGCACACATACATGTGTATAATATCTAAATACTAATAATGATGGCCACTTGTGTTTTGTTCAGCCCAGAATAGAGGCAGATGGGACGGAGTACAAGAGTCCACCCTTTTTGGGGTTTTTGTGTTTGCAGGTTTTTTCCCCTTTGATACCTTTTTTTCTTAATTTAGTTTTTTTGTATTGTTCTTATCTTTCTGTCTTTGGTGTAATCACTTTGGCCCCAGACCTTCAGGAGGGATCTAGTCCATTATGACTAAATTAGATTCTTATTTTTTGTTTCTTTCTCATTTTTGTGTTGTTTGAAGGGACCCATCCCTAACCCTTGTATATTGGTGTTGTGTGGTATTCCCATTTAATTCAAGGAAGGGGTATTGTTTTGTCAGATTGTGACACAACTCTGCATATTTTTCCGATAGGATTTAGTTTGATGATGTGATGTTGAATAAATCGAATGTTTCATGAGTTTGCCCTTGTGTCTAATTTAGTTTGAATGGAAGATTTGAATTATTGGTACTCCTAATTCTGTACTTCATGTGTTATGTACCTATTTTTGAACAGGGAAAATGCACAAAAAGCATTAACCTTATTCACAGCAAGGAGAAATGTAATGTACCGGGTTTTAGCCAATTATTATTTTCTGTCTGTACTCCCTGGGCAGCTAGGTAGAATAATAAACTAGTCTGAGAATTATAGAGAGTACAAAATACTAAGTCAGTAAAATTGTACAAGCATAATCATAAATCCCAAAATTGTTTTATGGCCATGACAGTGAAAGATGTTTTTCAGCAGTGATGGCTGGATCGTGTTGAAAGCACTGGAGAACTCAACAAACATGAACCTCACTGTGCCCCCAGTGCTCTCCAGGTGGGAAAGAGAGCGGTGGAGCAGGAAGGTGATGGCGTCTTCCACACCAATGCCTGGTCGATATGCGAACTGTTGGGGGTCCAAGTCACTGATCACCAGATGACGAAGATGCTTAAGTATAATCCTCTCCGGAGTCTTCATCAGGTGGGAAGTTAAGGCTACTGAAGTGGTTGGGCTCCCTGGGATCCTCAGTCTTTGGCACTGGAACCACACAGGAGGTTTTCCACAGGGCTCAAACTCTCTCCAGGCTGAGGCTCATGTTGAACATGTGCTGAACGACCCCACAGGGCTGATCTGCACAGTCCCTGATCAGTCTGGAGCTGATGCCATCAGGGCAACAATCACCAAGACCAAAATCACTCATGAACTGCTTTATTGTTGCTTTGGTGTGCCGGGCCAGATTATTATTTTTTGATTTGTGTGTAAGTAAAATCATTGGTTTTCATTTTAACTCAGGGCTGTATATCTGGTTATTCTATTTTCTGTGTCACAGTGGCCTGGTGGCCCCCCACTGAGTGAGGCAAGATGGAAAACAGATGTTCTGTGAAGGATAAATATAAGACGGGGGCCTATAATATATCTTGTGTGTATGTTCATGTAATAGGGAATATGAGAAAGTGGGATCACAGAACATGACTTTATTGCAAATGAGCACATTTTGAGGTGGAGTTATTAAAAAAAAACAATGAAGTTATGGTCAGCAAATACATATCTTATGACTCCGTGCCAATTGGTCGAATGTTGGGTAACTTTGGAAGGTTAGCAAATCAGAAGAAAGTTCTTTGTCTGGAAGATGACTTTAACTGTATTTGATGGAAAACATTTGGAGACTACTCTCTGTGGCTGACTTTTCCTGACCTTACTTTTTACTATGGTGCATCTCCTTATTATACCTACAGCAGTTTTTGTTTGTTTGGTCCATCGATGGATCAATGAATGTAATCCTCTCCAAGTATTGTTGGGCAATTAGACATGTTGGAGAAAGAAAGGTGAAAAGTTATTAAGAAGGGATAGGTCATTTGTGTTTTGGCCATAAATTAGGATATTTATACTAACAAACCTTCCTTTGAGATCTGCGATTGTGGTGTTGTGGACATATAACAAAATTTTGTACAGTTGGATTGATACACCTCTTTGTTTTGTGATGTAATGAACAGAAAAAAATGTGGTGAATTGTTATGATTTTCATTTCTTGCAGCCTGATGTGGACATGTGGGTTTTCTGTAGTAGCCATACAGCTGCATGACTTAGTATTGTTGTTCTTTTCACCTGAGAACTGATGCTGCAGACAGCTCAGGTTACTAATTTGAGAGGCGACATACAAATTTAAAGCTTAATATAAGGGGCCAGTTTAATGTTGATAGATGTATGTGTGTCTTTGTTGCACGTTGATGACGGTCCTCCCGTTGGCAATAGGTGATAGTGTAATCCTGTGATTTTAATGAAGCAGCGTGATGTACATGTTCCATAATGTGACAGACATACAGAGAGAGAGTAAATAATGAAAAAAATATAGAACCAACAAAATGCCAAAAGCATGGAGGCAATTAGTGCAGAAGGAGACCTAGATGCATTTAATAGTACATGTGAGAGACTGTATGTGTCATCTGATTGTTCCTCGTTTAGCGCATTAACACTGATTAGCACTTAAGAACAACATTGAAAAACAGAAAAAAATGTGAAGTCTCACTACTGCAAAGAAACATTTCAAAACATTTTGATCAAACAAACTTTTGGGTCTACAGTCTCCCCTCTTTCTTTCCCCTTTTGTGTCTTGTGTTTTCCCCCTCCTGACTCCTGTTAGTCGTTCACCTGGAGGGCGTGGTTACAGGTGGGGCTTGGCCTTCTCGCCTGAGCGCAGCTGCACTCAATCATGCAATCAAGACCCGCCCACTGCGACAGTATATAAGCACTGGCTCCTCACTCAGTACTCATCAGATCGTCAGTTTACGACGAAGACTGAGCTTAAGAATATTTCTTTGATCACTTTTCCTTGCTTGCTTGCTTGCCTGCCTTCCTGACTCATGTTTCTGTGCTCAGGTGCCTGCCCTCACCTGTTTTATATCCATGTCCTGTTTGTCTGCGTCTTTGTAGGAGGGGTCGGATCTTCACCTGTCTGGCCTATCCTTCTACAATCCTTGCCTTAATTCTGGAGATGCATTGACTCTACCTGTTGTTACTAATCTCAGTGATCATTCAAAGACTGTTGAACTGTTTCCTGATCTCCTGTGCCCTCTACCTCAGTGTGGCAAACTGACAGTGATCCTCTTCACAATGCCCATGATTGATTATTGACTGATTTGTTGTTGGAGTTTTTCCAGAAACACAATCAGATGATTCAGAAAATGTTCTTCAATGATATTATTAATAAATCAGTGAAAACAAATTGTTGTGTCTCTGACCTTCTTAAATATTATCACCA
The DNA here is from genome assembly GCF_017976325.1 of Chelmon rostratus. Lineage (NCBI taxonomy): Eukaryota > Metazoa > Chordata > Actinopteri > Chaetodontiformes > Chaetodontidae > Chelmon > Chelmon rostratus. The sequence goes on along the minus strand of NC_055660.1, from coordinate 75,066 downwards.
TGGAGACGCTCTGCGGTCTGTTCTGATCAGCGGTTTCATCTTTGCTCTCTGTAGAAGAAGAAAAAGAAGATTGATGCTTTCACATTTCAGGAAAACTTTTTATTAAACGAGAGCACTATGTGAAATGAACTCCAAGTATGTGAAAACTTCTGCAAACAGGAAGTCGGTAAAGCAAAAGATTTGATTTCAGGAGTATCAGAAGACAAAAACTATAGTTTAAAAAAACTGAATCAATCAATTATTACTAATAACTTGAGCTTCAACACAACTGTTTGGTTGCCAAGCTAAATTTAACAAGACTAAACTAAACTTAAAATACAGTGAAGTATAAATTGAGATTAGAAAAAAAATTGCGTGGTAATTACGTCTTTTCATCAGATTTACAGAGTTTTCCTCGTCGGATCTCTGTTTCCTGTTTCTTTCCTGATGAAACTGGTAAAACTCCTGAAAACACACATGAAATACTGTCAGAAATTAGAGACCACAAACATGACACGCAGTCTGATTAGATGAAAGATGAGGTAAAATAATCAGACTGTGTGAAGAAACTTGCAAACAAACTCATAAAACGTGTATATGGTCAGAATGAACATGTAAAAATTACATTATATACACAATAATTAACGGTGAAATACAAAAAAAATCAGCTGATAGAAAGAATAAAAGATGCAGCAAAGCTCCACATTCAAACTGATTTATTCTTCGTATTTTAATTACTAGTAATCCATTCACCCATTGTTCACACTGGGGACCAGCTGTTAGTGCTGTGCAAAACGAGTGTGCTCCCAGTGGAAAGACCGAAGATCTCCGCGGTGATAAGGAGGCAGAGAAAGTGGACGGAAGTGACAAGCGAAGACAGTGTAAACCTTCCATACTGTCTGGGGGAATGTGAGATCTCTCCCTAATAAGATGGAAGAGTTAACGGCGCTAACCAGACTGCAGCGGGAGTACCGGGAGTGTAGCGTGTGTTTCATGGAGACGTAGCTGAAACGAACTCACGCTGGACACCCACCCAATTTTCATGTGCTGAGAGTGGACAGGCGAGCGACAGAGTGTGGTAAGAGGAGGGGAGGGGGCATAGCGATGTTTGTGAACAACAGATGGTGTAATCCAGGACACATTAGTGTTAGGGAGCTGCGCTGGTCTTACAACTGCAGACACTTCACCCCCAGGCCTTCCTCCTCATCTCTGGAGATTTCAACCACGCTTCCCTGTCTTCAACTCTCCCCACCTTCACCCAGTATGTCAAATGTCACACCAGAGACAATAAAACACTGGACTTACTGTATGCAAACACTAAGGATGCTTACAGCTCTTCACCCCTCCCCCCACTGGGCTGGTCTGATCACAACCTGGTTCATCTGCTACCTTCTTACATATCTGTGGTGAGTAAACAACCATCAGGTATGACATGGGCAGAGGAGTCAAGTATGGCACTGACGGACTGTCTTGACACCTTGACACACTGGAAAGTGTCCTCACTGGGAGGACGTTGACAGTTTGACAACATCCATCACAGACTACATTAATTTCTGTGTGGACAACACACAGAAATTAACAACCCCTCCCACCCCCTGCATGACACAGTGGTGTGTGTATTCCCTGTGTACTAACTTCAGTGGGTACTGATTTATCTTAGTGTACCACAGAAGTAGCTATTAAACCTGTCATATTTTTAAACTGCCTTTTTCCACCTACGTAACATTGTAAAAATCAGGCACTTCCTGTCTCAAAATGATGCAGAAAAACTAGTCCACGTGTTTGTTACTACCAGGCTAGATTTTTGCCGCTCCTTACTGTCAGGCTGTCGTGTTCTGACAAAAACGAAATCATCTTTCTCGGATATTAGCCGCTCTGCGCTGGCTGCCTGTAAAATGCTTCTCCTCACCTACAAGGCATTAAATGGTCAGGCACCATCTTATCTTGAAGAGGTTCACTGGTGGTTCGGGGGTTAGGGTTATCCTTTCCAATAAATCTTACAGTTAGGGCTGGCTCAGGCTTGCCTTGGACCAGCCCCTAGCTATGCTGCCATAGGATTAGACTGTCGGTGGACTTCCAATGACACACAGAGCTCCTCTGTTCTTCTCTCTCCATCTGGATGCATTCATGTCCTACCAAAGCGTGTTATTAACTGGGCTTCTTCCCCGGAGTCTTTGTGCTTTCTCATCTTGCAGGTCTGCATGGAGAGCGGCTGAACCTGAACTATTGATTACAGCTGCCTCTCCTGCAGTGGCCCTGCTGGACATCCACTGCAACTTCTATTACTATTAGCTATACTTCCATTGTTATTAGATCAATACTGCTGTATTTTATACATATAATATGTAAATACATCACATACATAAATATATCACATCTGTATATACCATACCATATGTACTTCATATAGCTTGAAATCTATTCGAGCTGTCAATACTGTGATTTCTGTCCATCCCCGGACCTCACTCTCTCTCTATTTGTCTGTCTCTGTCACCCAATCAGTCAAAGCAGTCCACCCTGATCCTGGTTCTGCTCGAGGTTTCTGCCTGCTAAAAGGAAGTTTTTTCCTCGCCACTGTTGCCAAGTACTTGTTGGGTCAATGAATTGTTGGGTCTCTGTAGATAAAGAGTTTGATCTGTACCTGCTCTATAGGGCAAGTGTCCTTAGACATCTTAGGTTGTGATTTGGCACAATATAAATTAAATTGACTAAAATTAATTGTGTGTGCACTTTAGTTACCAGTTTAGGCAGCAGGACATAGGAGAGGACAGACAGAAAAATAACAGCACAGGCTGTGATGAAATAACCAAACGCTGCATCCTGAAGCTCTGATCCACCTATTGTAGAGGAAGGAAAGAACGAAGGAATGAAAAAAGAGAGGATGAGACAATGGTGGGAAAGGAGGTAGAAAGAATAAGGAAGGAAAGGAGGAGAGAAGGAAGGAAGAAAAGAAGGAAGGAATAATACATTTTTTTCCATGTTTTTCACAAGTGTAACAGAAGCAATGTTTCATTAATCATTAATAAAGACTTTTTCTAACTTCTTAAATAAAACTAAATCAGGTGAATTGTTGGTGAGCTATTGATGTTATTGATCAGACTTGTGATGGCGCAGATCATAGCGAAGGCTGCGAAGGTTCCAGCGAGTCCCTGACCACTCATGATAGGAGTCGTATATGAAGCTGGCAGCAACCCGGCCATCCCAAACAGACTGCCCTGCAGCACTGCCCCGAAGGCTGTCAATAAACAAACAAACAACAAGCTGATCAATAAACACACCGCCCCGAAGGCTGTCAATAAACAAACAACAAGCTGATCAATAAACACACCGCCCCGAAGACTGTCAATAAACAAACAACAAGCTGATCAATAAACACACCGCCCCGAAGACTGTCAATAAACAAACAAACAACAAGCTGATCAATAAACACACCGCCCCGAAGGCTGTTGACAAACAAATAAAAACAAACAGACTCACAGTTGATGATGATAATCTTCACCATTGTAACGGAGAAGAAGGGCAGGGGCTCCAGAGGTACTTTTACAAGGACAGCGGTAACGATGAAGACGAACATGATGATGAGCAGGCTGCCCATCACACGCAGACGCTGAGAAATACTGACACCGGAAGAAAGGGGGTTACATAATGAAGGAAAGCAGCAACTTACAGAGTCCAACAACCTGAATCAGGATTAGACTGTTTGTGAACCTCTGAGCTGAAACATCAAACACCGAGAAGGTAAAGATTAAACAGGGAAGTTCAGACAACAGCAGGTATTACACAGAGAATATGGAGACTAAAATACTGAAACAGAAACTACCACTGTTTACAAAGCAACTGTGACAAAAAGATGGGTTTATTGATAAAAAGTGAGTGTTACTTAATGACCGCCATTTTGATTCAGGGTCTGAGACTGCTGAAGCAACACCACACCCCAGATAAAGACACTGGAGAGACCTTCTCCATTCACAGTCAAACCCTGTCAAAGACAGCTCCAAACTCCTAAAACACTTCTGAATCTGGAGAGTGCCTCTGAAAGCCCTTTAAAAGTCTTGCATCTTTAAACGATGTGTGAGACCACTGAATTGATACCACACACCCCTGAAGGATCACCACAATGTCCCTGTGGATACTCTGAACAGCATGAGGCTGCATAAGTTAGAAAACCATGAAAACTTTTTCCCTCAGACTTTCTTCAACTTTCTCAACCCTGATGAAAACACCTCTGCCCATGAGGCGCCCAGGACCACAGCTTGAGATGCCCTGGTCTCCTGGTCTCCTGGTCTCATGTGTGTTACATGAGTCTTTGTTGGTGCTGTGTTGTCGAACTCACAGCGAATGCAGGAAGGAGTTGAGGCAGGTGCAAAGGAGCAGTGGCAGCATGGCACATAGCGTCATCACATTGTTAAATTTGGCCTCCAGAACGCTACGTTGTCCATCTGCTATCTCTGTCTGATTGGCTGAAGAATTGACCAATGAGGGGTCCTTCAGACGGCTGGTGAAGTACTGAAGACACAGACAGACCATGGCATTAATGTATATATATCATTATCAAAACCTATGGTCAGACAGATGTGTAGGTGCAAGGTTTGTTAAAAAGGCAACTGGACTTGTTTGAGGTTCTAGAAGGCGTTTCGCCTCTCATCCAAAAGGCTTCTTCAGTTCTAACTGACTGGCGGGAAGTCTTATGTATTTATCCTCTTGCAGGGTCATGGACCCTGACCATGAATGAGAGGCAACACATCTTCTAGAACCTCAAACAAGTCCAGGTGCCTTTTGGAAAACCTGAGAAGTACCATGTTGACATCACTGGCATACAGGAACATAAATCTGAGTTCAGTCAACACAACAAGATGATGAGCTTCCAGGAGGAGGCTGCTGTTAACATTGTTAACATGAATGAATCAACAGGTTCTAATGTTTGCTTTTTGCTCCTGCATTAATAAGATCAGATCCATTCATTGATGGCTTTAATTGCACAGAGAAAAAATATATCATGATACTTTGCTGTAGAAACACTCAGTGTTGTTCTGAACACGAGATTACAAACAGAAAATCACCATTTAAATGAACTTCAGTTCAGTGTT
>NC_055660.1:0-65000 GCF_017976325.1 Chelmon rostratus | reverse complement strand
AAAACTATCTACGTTTTAAAGTTTGAGTGAAGTCTCTAGCAGAAAGTATGGCGAAGCAGCGGACAATTGAAAAAGGCTGCAATTTGAGAAAACAGCAGATATCAGAGGTAGTCAGTCCCTGATTAATGAATTGCTGTCAGCTGTGCCTGTGGGTTGAGCTCAGAGGTTGCCATGACAACTGGGGGCAGTTAGAAGCAGGCAGCATGCAGAGAGCAGGCAGTATGCAGTGAGATTTGGGTTCTGCGCACCTCCTAAACAAAGCCCCCCCAGGAGAGAACCGTACGTCCTATCAGAGTGTACTATAGATCATCGGACTCCCGAGACCTTCCTGAGTCCGAATATCATCTTGTTTTATTCCTGAGACAACAACTTTTCGTTTTATGGCGATGTAAAGACAGGAGGCATTTCTGCTTTTCTCACAAAACAGCTCTGAATTTTTACATTGGAGTCAATGGGAGAGCAGGAGGGAGCTGGCTGCACAAAAAGTCTCACCATTTAAATTCAGTAAGTCTCTCAGCTTTTTCGAAGACATCGTATGAAAGAGGACAAGTTCGTCTACAAAATGATCTCAAAATTATGCGTGTAGAGTGTAATTTGTGGCCGTAGCGACGAGAAAAAGAGAAGATTTTCAGATCATTTTTAGACTCTGTGCCACTCTGTCCCCCACTCTAGCACGAACATTCCGCGCAATACACACCCATTATAATCTCAAAATTTCCCTCCAAACGATCACTGTCATTGAACAGTGACTGATCAAAAACTATAGGACCAATCAAAATGTGGATGAACACACCAATAGACCAGACTTGGGTCTACATTTTAAAGTTTAAATGAAGTCTCTCGGTGAATGTATGCCTGAGCTACAGACGTTTGAAAAACTCCAATTTCAATCTTTTTTTTTTCGCCTGTCCCATTCATTCTTATGGGAAATTTAAGTTGAAGTTTGAGAAAAGTAATACCACACCGATCCCCAACAATACGCACGTTTTGATATATAATTTGCGAGGGTTTTCTCAAAGCTGCAGGGCGAGTTAAGGGACGAAAACTTGGAGGAAGATGAAAAATAACTAGAAAATTCCCTCTGGGAAATTTTGAAAGGGACACGGGGTGTGTTTAAGCCGACAAAATTATCTACGTTTTAAAGTTTGAATGAAGTCTCTAGGAGAAACTATGGCGAAGCAGCGGACAATTGAAAAAGGCTGCAATTTGAGAAAACAGCAGATATCAGGTAGTCAGTCCCTGATTAATGAACTGGTCCCAGCTGTGTTTCTGTGGCTTTCTCCTCTGCTTCATGTCTCTGTTAACATGAATTAATGAACTGAATCAATAAACATGAATGGAGCTAATGCTAACGGAGCTAACAGAGCTAACACTAACGGAGCTAACAGCTAGCAGTGCGAATAGAGCTAACGGTGCTAACGCTAGCAGAGCTAACTGTGCTAACAGAGCTAATAGAGCTAACGGCGTTAACAAGGGGGCGGGGGGATGGGGTTTTCATTATGCATTTGTCTGTGTGTGTGTGTTTATGTATCTGTCATTGTGTGTGACTGCGTATGTGTGTGTCTTCGTCTGTTTGTGTGTGTGTGTCTGCTTGAACTACACAAGCAGCCCAACCAGCTCCTACATGGAGATGTGTCTGGTATATGTGTGTCTGAATGTGTGTGTGTGTGTGTGTGCATGTGTAACTTCTGCCCCACCTCCTGATAATTACCTCTGCACCTCTCCCACTGTTTACCTGTGTGTGTGTCTTCGTCTGTTTGTGTGTGTGTGTCTGCTTGAACTACACAAGCAGCCCAACCAGCTCCTACATGGAGATGTGAATGGTATATATGTGTCTGAATGTGTGTGTGTGTGTGTGTGTGTGTGTGCGTGTGTGCCTGTGTAACTTCTGCCCCACTTGCTGATAATTACCTCTGCACCTCTCCCACTGTTTACCTGTTCCTGTTCAGTTTTGACGAGTTAAGGGACGAAAATTTGGAGGAAGATGAAAAATAATAAGAAGAAACGTGCGGGATAGTAATAAGTGACTCGGGGCTCCGCTCCGAGTCACTGGCTCCTACAGATAGCTGCAGGAGCCAGTGACTCGGAGCGTGCCCCGTGTCCCTAACTAGAAAATTCCCTCTGGGAAATTTTGAAAGGGACACGGGGTGTGTTTAAGCCGACAAAATTATCTACGTTTTAAAGTTTGAATGAAGTCTCTAGGAGAAACTATGGCGAAGCAGCGGACAATTGAAAAAGGCTGCAATGTGAGAAAACAGCAGATATCAGGTAGTCAGTCCCTGATTAATGAACTGGTCCCAGCTGTGTTTCTGTGGCTTTCTCCTCTGCTTCATGTCTCTGTTAACATGAATTAATGAACTGAATCAATAAACATGAATGGAGCTAACACTAATGGAGCTAACAGCTAACGGTGCGAATAGAGCTAACTGTGCTAACAGAGCTAATAGAGCTAACGGCGTTAACAAGGGGGCGGGGGGATGGGGTTTTCATTATGCATTTGTCTGTGTGTGTGTGTTTATGTATCTGTCATTGTGTGTGACTGCGTATGTGTGTGTCTTCGTCTGTTTGTGTGTGTGTGTCTGCTTGAACTACACAAGCAGCCCAACCAGCTCCTACATGGAGATGTGTCTGGTATATGTGTGTCTGAATGTGTGTGTGTGTGTGCGCGTGTGTAACTTCTGCCCCACCTGCTGATAATTACCTCTGCACCTCTCCCACTGTTTACCTGTTCCTGTTCAGTTTTGACGTGCTTGTTTTTAATCACTTTTTAGCTGTTGGTTAGCCCTTTTTGTGTGTGCATTTGTGTGACTACTGTCTCAACCTCTTTGGCAAAGAGCTTTCTGAAGCTGAGTTTAACTGCTTGTTGGACGGAGATTGTTTTCAAACAATGCCCTTGTTTTGACTGAGCTCGTTAAGATAATCACTCTCAGGCTGGTTGTCCTGCAGATGTGTGTGCGTGGGTTATTGACCGGTGTGTGTGTAAATGACAGTTGCACCTGTTAAACTCTTCCCTTGAAAAGCGGCTTTTTCGCTGTCGGTTTCTTCCGAACAACTTGCGATTGTGACAAAACCGTAGCTGCTATCAAAAAACCGATTACACTGTGAGATGCGGACAAGTCTGGGCCAGATGTACGTGTGTTTTATGTCCAGATATTCTTTAGAAAAATGACAAAATGGTCGACTTAAAAAGACTCTGCGGCTCAGAGAACAGGAGTTTGTATTGTATGCAGTGAGATTTGGGTTCGGCGAACCTCCCGAACTAAATCCTCTGGTGAGAGAACCGTACCTCCTATCAGAGTGTACTATAGATCATCGGACTCCCGAGAACTTCCTGAGTCCGACCATCTCCTCGTTTTATTCCTGAGACAACAACTTCTCTTTTTATGGCGATGTAAAGACAGGAGGCATTTCTGCTTTTCTTCCAAAACAGCTCTGAATTTTTACATTGGAGTCAATGGGAGAGCAGGAGGGAGTTGGCTGCACACAGAGTCTCACTATTTAAATTCAGTACGTCTCTCGGCTTTTTCGAGGACATCACATGAAAGAGGACAAGTTTGTCTACAAAAGATCCCAAAATTGACGTTTTAAAGTTTGAATGAAGTCTCTAGGACAAAGTATGGCCGAGCAGCGGACAATTGAAAAAGGCTGAAATTTGAGGAAATTTCCCCATTCATTTCTTATGGGAAATTTATCGCAGTTGTTTGCGTCTTACGTCGGCCTTCGATGGTCATAGCTCGAAAACCGTAAGAGATATCAAAATGTGCCGAGGGTCATTTTGAGCCAACAAAATTATCTACGTTTTAAAGTTTGAATGAAGTCTCTAGGAGAAACTATGGCGAAGCAGCGGACAATTGAAAAAGGCTGCAATGTGAGAAAACTGCAGATATCAGAGGTAGTCAGTCCCTGATTAATGAATTGCTCTCAGCTGTGTTTCTGTGGCTTTCTCCTTGTCTGTCTCTGTTGATCACCTCAGCTGTCTGTGTCTGCTTCTCTCCTCTGCTTCATGTCTCTGTAAACATGAATTAATGAACTGAATCAATAAACATGAATGGAGCTAATGCTAACGGAGCTAACAGAGCTAACAGCTAACGGTGCGAATAGAGCTAACGGCGCTAACGCTAACAGAGCTAACTGTGCTAACAGAGCTAATAGAGCTAACGGCGTTAACAAGGGGGCGGGGGGATGGGATTTTTCATTATGCATTTGTCTGTGTGTGTGTGTGTTTGTGTATCTGTCATTGTGTGTGACTGCGTATTTGTGTGTCTTCGTCTGTTTGTGTGTGTGTGTCTGCTTGAACTACACAAGCAGCCCAACCAGCTCCTACATGGAGATGTGTCTGGTATATGTGTGTCTGAATGTGTGTGTGTGTGTGTGTGCGTGTGTAACTTCTGCCCCACCTGCTGATAATTACCTCTGCACCTCTCCCACTGTTTACCTGTTCCTGTTCAGTTTTGACGTGCTTGTTTTTAATCACTTTTTAGCTGTTGGTTAGCCCTTTTTGTGTGTGCATTTGTGTGACTACTGTCTGAAACTCTTTGGCAAAGTGCTTTCTGAAGCTGAGTTTAACTGTTTGTTGGATGGAGATTGTTTTCAAACAATGCCCTTGTTTTGACTGAGCTCGTTAAGATAATCATTCTCAGGCTTGTTGTCCTGCAGATGTGTGTGCGTGGGTTATTGACCGGTGTGTGTGTAAATGACAGTTGCACCTGTTAAACTCTTCCCTTGAAAAGCGGCTTTTTCGCTGTCGGTTTCTTCCGAACAACTTGCGATTGTGTCAAAACCGTAGCTGCTATCAAAAAACCGATTACACTGTGAGATGCGGACAAGTCTGGGCCAGATGTACGTGTGTTTTATGTCCAGATATTCTTTAGAAAAATGACAAAATGGTCGACTTAAAAAGACTCTGCGGCTCAGAGAACAGGAGTTTGTATTGTATGCAGTGAGATTTGGGTTCGGCGAACCTCCTGAACTAAATCCTCTGGTGAGAGAACCGTACCTCGTATCAGAGTGTACTATAGATCATCGGACTCCCGAGAACTTCCTGAGTCCGACCATCTCCTCGTTTTATTCCTGACACAACAACTTTTCGTTTTATGGCGATCTAAAGACAGGAGGCATTTCTGCTTTGCTCACAAAACAGCTCTGAATTTTAACATGGGACTTAATGGGAGAACAGGAGGGCGCTGGCTGCACAAAACGTCTCACTATTTAAATTCAGTAAGTCTCTCGGCTTTTTCGAGGACATCACACGAAAGAGGACAAGTTTTTCTACAAACTGATCCCAAAATTATGCGTGTAGAGTGTAATTTGTGGCCGTAGCGACGAGAAAAAGAGAAGATTTTCAGATCGTTTTTAGACTCTGTGCCACTCTAGCACGCACTCTAGCACGAACATTCCGCGCAATACACACCCATTATAATCTCAAAATTTCCCTCCAAACGATCACTGTCATTGAACAGTGACTGATCAAAAACTATAGGACCAATCAAAATGTGGATGAACACACCAATAGACCAGACTTGGGTCTACATTTTAAAGTTGAAATGAAGTCTCTCGGTGAATGTATGCCTGAGCTACAGATGTTTGAAAAACTCCAATTTCAATCTTGTTTTTTTCGCCCGTCCCATTCATTTCTTATGGGAAATTTATCGCAGTTTTTCGCGTCGTAAGACGCGAAAAACTGCGTCGTAAGACGCGTCGTAAGACGCGAAAAACTGCGATAAATTTGAGAAAAGTAATAGCACACCGATCCCGAACAATACGCACGTTTTGATATCCTGGCTCCTGCAGCTATTTCATAGCTGTAGGAGCCAGTGACTCGGGACGTTGCCCCGTGTCCCTAAATATAAATAGAATAATAAAATGTAATCATTAATAAATATATAAGATAATTAATTCAGAGACCAGAAGATAATTCATGCTGTTTATACCCATCACGTCCAGAAGTAGAGCTATCCACCAGTAACAACATTTTTGAAACTGGGGGCAGCCGTGGCCTAGAGGTTGGAGGAGCAGCTTGTGATCAGAAGGCCACTGGTTCGATTTCCCCACCGGACTGGCAGAAAATTTGGGTGTGGTGGAGTATTCCCTCCCCCCTCCATTAGCCTGCTGATGTGCCCTTGAGCACCCCCCCAATATGCTCCCCGGCACTTGATTGCAGCCCACTGCTCCTGTGTGTTTCACTGCATGTTGCGTGTGTGTGTTTCTTCAAACTGTTTTCTTATCACATTCAACGAGACCCACTGTCATTATTTAAACATTTGTGATCACTGATTGCAATCATATATTATATATATAAATACACATCATATGTGACGTTCCTTTATTGAATAGAATAAATCAAAGCAAGTAATCCATCAGTTCCTTTCAAAAGTGAAGTCACACAGATAGACAAGATAGAAAGCACAGAATCAAAGCAGATTATTCATCACAAGAATAAATACACATTCTCAAAGGTCTGTATATAAAACACCCTGCATGTCTGCACGCTGGAATAAATGCAGGACAAATCCATACTTAACAAACGAACAGACAAATGTCAGGCCTGTACACACAGTACACAGCACAAGAGGCCAAATGAATAGCTATCTGCTATTGCAGGCCATATTCAACTTAAATGTACAGAATGCACTTTAACTGAAATCATTGAAAACATACTGGTCTCTGATCAGCCGACCACCGTCGTCATCTGAGGGCACTCTGGGGGCCCTCTCCTTCCTCAGACAGGCCGCATTATGGAGGACAGCACAAGCCACAGTAATATTGCATGCTCTGTCTGGACCGACCCTCAGATGTCGCAGACATTGGAAGCGTGCCTTCAGGAGGCCAAAGGTCATCTGGATCCGAGCCCTCGTCCTGGCACGGGCATGGTTATATGCCTGCTGTGCTCCCTGAGGGTCTGCGTAAGGTGTGAGGCAAAAAGGCTCACAGGCATACCCTCTGTCCCCCAGCAGCACACCAGAGAATTCACCTGTGAATGCAAAATGTCATCAATAGAGGGACATTCTTCACACAACCTAGATGTTAATAGTGGCTGTTAATGGAGGTCTTGTGGCTCACCTTGTGACGGGCGCCGATAGACTGCAGAGGACCAACACAACATTGCTGATCAGGTAGTCAGCATTGCAGACCATCTGAAATGATGAGATGTAGACGATTAAACCGATCAATGCACATCACAAGCAATGCACAGTGTTCATTAATGTCATAAAGTCATGTTCACCTGAACATTAATGCTGTGAAAGGATTTCCTGTTCACAAAATCTCCCTCATGGGCACCTGAGGGGTTAGGTCAGCTAGTGGTGACCCACCACCCATGCCTTGCTTGAGGGTTTTTTTTTTAATTGCTATAAGTACAGACAATATGTGAGCAGGCACCCTGTGGGTACAAAGTATGTATATGCATAATATTTGTCAGGGCACTCACCGTTCTGCAGGATGTTCTTGTACTTTATCTTGACTTGCTGCCAAGTTGGTTTGGGCCCAGTCATGTTTAATCTGAAAATAATAAATTAAATTAAAAAATGAACAAAGGACACACACACATAATGAATGAAACAACAGAGGAGCATGAGGAGCAAACACGGAGCTGCATTTACATGATTTCACTCACATCTGCAGTCAGTTTCACTGGTAGTTCCAGCTGTTTCAGAATCAGAACACAACTACGTCTTTGGGGGTGTTAATAAACTATTTGGATTGTAATTGTGATGTGTCAGTGGAGTCGTGAGTGTGTCTTTGTGCAATACTTATGCATTCAGGCGATCTGCAATGATTAGCCACGCTTTCTCTCATTGTTTTATGGCAGTGGGGGTGTTTCCTTTTTTTTTACTTTGGTCTTTCACTTCTTCATATGCGTCCATAATTATCTCCTGCTCCAACGGGGAGAAGTTTGCTGCACGAGCTGCCACGGTGAATCAGTGAATCTGTGATTGATTGCGGGCCCTATTTGAGGGCGCCCCACCCCCTCAGGAAAGATTAAAAAGATTAATAAAATTCCCCAAAGGAGGTTTCAATGGACATTAAAGCCTAAGGGTATCCGGGTCTTCAGCCTGTCAGTCCACCATCCCTCTCTCCATCTTCGCTGACCTCCCATCCAGGTCGCGCAGGCCTCCAGGCCCATAACGGCCAGCTGGTGTCCGGGGTGAGAACGGAAGTGATGGACTAATGGAGTTTGTGGTTTATTCCCTTCCCTGATATTATAGAGGTGTTGTGTTAGTCTGGTCTGAATTGTATTTCCTGTTTTTTTATATACAGTTGATTACATACTTGGCATTGTATACAATAAACTACATTTTTTTCTTAAAGAGAAAAGTTTCCAGTCACTGAGAGGCCTCTGCCACTATGTGGATTATATAAAAAATTAACGTGTTAAAAAGACCATTGATATCGCTTTAACAAGTGCATCTTCAAGATTTTTGTTCTCAGTGCTGAAATTTCTCTGCAGTCTTTGACAGTTGGATGGTCTCTCATGATGGTCAAGTTGTTCTTGAGTATCTGATGTAATCCCTTGCACTGTCTGGAGAAAGTGGTAATTGGAGGTACTAATGCGCCTGCGCCACTAAGACACAACTTCTCTTGTCAAGCCAAGATGTCATTTGATGTAAAAGAGGAAGCGGTTCAGTGTGCTGGTTCATCCTGAAGCCAATACAAACAATCAGAACTGACGTTGTCTGTTGTCCAACAGAACAAATGGTTTTGAGAAAAAATCAAATCCTGCTCAGACCTCAGGAACAAAAGAAAGAAAATGTTTGAGAAGCAACATGTAGCTTTACCTCCTGAGTTCATCACCAGACAGCTTGTCCCTGCAGAATAATTTGGCTCTCCGACATGCCAGTAGTGGAAGTTAAAAGGTGAACCATCACTCCAGAACCAGGTACGATCCTAGAATATTAGAACACAACATAAAACAGACGATGGTTTGAACAAACTTTTTGTGTCCTGTCTTTTAGATTTGGTGTCATCAGCCACATACCCGTGCTACATCGTAGCCTCCAAGACGTTAGTGGATAGGAATGTGTGCGACGCAGGATCATAGCCTGAATCACATGATGCTCCTCAAAGATGTGCACTGATGCAAGGTGTCCACCCTGACTCTAACAAGTTCTCTACAGAGAGGAGGCCAAAGAGGGAGAGAAGAAGAAAGAAAAGGAGGAGAAGAAGAAGGCTTCCATGAGCTGGTGGCAGAGGAAGATGTGGCGTGACTCCGAGAGCAGGGTGGAGGAGGTTCCTGGTTGTTCGACTCAGGTCAGACAACAGCAGCCCTGTCCTCCTAGCCCTTACGCCCAAAGAGGTTATCAAAGAAAACCTAACCCCGGTCCCTCATCCCTTTCCCTCCCTCCCCCTTCCCACCCTCTAATCAATTTCCCTTTAAGGACAGCACACAGACAGATCTCCAAATTGTTTCAGTGCTGTGTGGGTTTTCTCCTGGTGCTCAGGTTTCCTCCCACAATAATAATAAAAAACACCCACCCTCAACCCCTCACCCTCATTGCCTTCCCTCCCTTCCCCTTCCCCTTCCCACCCTCTAATCAATTTCCCTTTAAGGACAGCACACAGACAGACCTACAAATCATCATTTCAATCAAAATAATAACTAAACAACTACAAACCCTTAAAAATAAATGCACGTATCTGTCTCTATGAATAAAGATATACAGAGAAAAAACAACTGTAAGACATGATGGTGGCTATAAAGTAGAAGTACTGCTATCTGTTATCAAATACTGTTTATGACCTATTGTTGATTGAAACAATAAGTCATAAACAAATAAACAAACATAAACAACCACTTAAAAATAAATGCATGTATCTGTCTTTTATAAATAAAGATATACAAAGAAAAAACAACCATAAGACATGATGGTGGCTATAAAGTAGAAGTACTGCTCTCTGTTATCAAATACTGTTTATGACTTATTGTTGATTGAAAGAACACTGAAGTCCTGTTTGAACAGGATCAGTCTGATCTTGTAAAAAGCCTCATTCCAAATGGTCAATTACAGGAGCCGGTCGCTGGAGCAATGCTACTAAGTACATTTACTCAAGTGTTGTAGTTAAGTACAAGTTTGAGGTACTTGTACTTTACTTGAGTCCTTTCTCAAAAAACACCTGTTTGGATCATTCCACAGGTAAACAGGTTGATTGGTAACAAGTGATAGAATCATAATTAGGTATGAAAGGGGCATCTCCAAAGGTTTAGTCGTTGACAAGTGAGGTTCACCACTTTGTGAACACACGATTGTGTAAAGGAGATCAACACGTGGACTCAAGAACACTTTGTCAAACTGCTGTTGGCGAACGCAGCTCGTAAACGACTGAATCCTGGTTTCATTGACCTTCTACGCTACAGTACAGTAGTACACAGTCCAGACTTTGTTGGAATCAGGGTCTGCACTTTACTAATGAAGATTCGACACTGAAAACATCTGATAGGTTTGTAAAATACAATTCACTGTAAAGATCAGGAATAAAATCAATATGTGGTGTTTCAGATGTTTCTGAAACTTTTCTCCTCTAAACATTTCACATGGTTTCATTTTAGTAAGTGTTCAAGGCCCAAAGAGGTCAAATTGGATCACAGAATGTCCAACAAATCAATATTGTGTGTATCAGAACTTCTTCTTTCCTCTCCCATTAAGCATCTGGCGACCCCTCAGATCTATCTGGTGACCCCTCGGAGGGGCCCGACCCCTAGGTTGGGCACCAGTGGACTAAACTTGCTAACTGCATATAAAGGAGTTCAAATAGAAGTAAAATGCTGCTCCAACAATCTAATAATGTACCATCGAATCACATATCAGACTGCAGCATGAGTACTTTAGTTTTGCTACTTTGAGTACACTGTTCTGATGATACTTGTGTGCTTTTATTTAGGTCGAACCTCTGACTTCTTAAACTGAACCTCTGTCCTTTAAGGCAGGCCTAAAATGGTCTTTGCCAGTCAGAAATAAATGTCAGTGAAACCACTGAAGCACTTTAATATAAATGTAGAATTATTTGGAACAGGGGTGGGCAAATTTTTTGACTTGTGGGCCACAAAGGGTTCTAAACTTTGACAGGGGGGCCAGACCAGGAGCAGATGGATGGAGTGTTTTGGTAATCCACCTCATAAGAGAAAATACAATATCATGGAATATGTAGAAAACATGAGCTTTAATTTCAACTGAAAATGAACAAAAGCATTACAACTAAATATCTGTCTTTGAAGTCCCACAGAACTGAGCTATTTATTGAAATTACTCTTAAAACACTGAAAATTAAAAGAATAAAATATAGTTTTTATTTCTAACAGTTATTATTTCAAATCACTGAAAGTTCTCATCAGAGCGCACTCCACCAGAGGGCTCTCGTCATCCATGATTTTGCATGGTGAAATGTCAGTAGAAGATATTTGCGCTGCCGCTTCTTGGTCTTCTCCCCGTTTGTTTGTTTGTTCGTTTTTTGTTTTTTTTTGCATACAGCTTGAGCCAAAACACTGCACTGGTGCAGCCAAGTACACTTCAAGAAAAAATGATGTACAGCATAACATCAAGAAATACAAGTTCTGATGCTGAGAGGCCATGAACATCAGGATGTTTTACAAACTATCAGCACTGTGTGTTAATGACACATACCGTTTACAGACTTCTACTGAGTGAGTCGATAGAGTTCAGAGGTTGTGGCCGAGGTGTGAAAAAAAGAGAAGTCAACGGAGGTGATTCCTCTGAATGACTCCTAAGTTGTTGTTTCTTTAAGAAATGCATGAAGACATTCAAGTGAATCATGTGGATTTGATTCAAATGTATAAAAACACACCAATTTTGACCAATTTCCAATACTATTTGCTTATCTATGTCATACAGCCTGTAGGGGGCAGCAAGTCAAACCCGCTCCGTTTTAGCCCAAGACGAAGAAGGCGCATTTTAATATATAGTTACTACACATATTAAGAAGACGGCAGTCGTAAATAGTCCATTGTGATTGGTAAATGGCTCAAATGGAGAGGTGTTTATTTCTGGATAGAAGAGTGGCTGCTCAGGAATTCCTATCAGTCAGGGACTAAAGGGGCAATCCCTTAAAGTCCATCCATTATCTATACACCGCTGAATCCTTTGCAGGGTCACGGGGGGGGGGGGCTGGAGCCTATCCCAGCCGTCTCTTGGGCGAAGGCAGGGGACACCCTGGGCAGGTCGCCAGCCTACCACAGGGCTACATATACAGACAAACAACCACACGCTCATTCACACCTATGGACAATTTAGAGTTATCAATTAACCTAAGCATGTTTTTGGACTGTGGGAGGAAGCCGGAGAACCCGGTGAGAATCCCTTAAAGTGTAAGAGTGCATTAAAAAGGCACTCTTTGAATTGTTTGAATTTCTTTGAATGCATTTTATTTGAATTTTGGGATTTATGTGATTTGTTTCAACTAAATGTATTTGAATGAATTGAATTAACTTGAATTGGATTTATTTGAACTGTTTCAACTGAATTCATTTGAATTGTTGAAACAACACATTTTTGAAGTGTGTGAAGAATTTGAAACAAGTATTTTTTGGCTTCTCCTTTCCTTTCCTCTCCTCTCCTCTCTTCATCACTCCTCTCCTCTCTTCATCTCTCCTTGACTTTCCTCTCCTCTTCTCTTAACTATGTGGCACCAAACCAGACAAAGCGGAGTGAAAACAAAAATAAAAGAGAGGAGAGGAGTGGAGTGCAGACTTGAGAATGTTCAAGGAAAGGAGTGGTAAAGAGGGAAGAAGAGAGGAGTGGATTGGAGAGGAGATGAGTATTAAAGAAGAGGAGAGTAGTGGTGGGAAGGTAAGCAACTATTACTCCAATCTTTTTTCATGCTGTAGCGTCTAGCCATCATTCTTGTTGTGAATGCCACATTGCATTGTGGCACATAGCCAATCAGAGGCAGACCAGGGCCCTTCTCCAAAGTGGGATTTGTAATTTTCAATCTCCGAATGGCAAGTCGCTGTGACACATCACATGTAGTGTTTTACATCTATGGCTTAGATGGCTTATACACTCTGATGTCCATCAGACCGTAGATGACACACTTTATGGGGCATTACGTCATTTCCATCATTCAGCAGAAACGCATAAGAAATGGAAAAACAAAATACACAAATAAATAAGTACGGGGAAATAAACTGGATTTTTTTGCCAATATTTGTATACTCTTTGTATATAAAATGCATAGCCTTCTGTAGTTGATTTTATTTTGTTTCTGTTTATCTATTGTTGATTTTTTCCCCTCTCCTCCTCCAACTGCACAGAAAGGGCACCGGCAGACCCGAACCAGGGCACAGAGTCCCGTATCCACCTCATCGGGTGAGGACTTTGCCAGACCGGGCCTGCACAGACAGTCCCTGAAACACAGGACAAATAGAAGTGAAGGACATATCAACAACATTTATAATAAACAGGTTTCAAACACAGCCAGCACAACCCTCCACACATACAAACCCATTCAGTCCAATGTCTCGGTCCTAAACATGGAATCGGACATTGAGTTTTTACCCTCTGACTCTATTCCTATTTCTACAGGGCATGCGGGGACACCGGGACCAGGCTTGGTTGGTGAACTTGGGCGTAAGACCAAACCGGGCAAAACTGCACAAAGTTTCTGGGGGACTCGAACCTGAGTCGCATCCCACCACACTACAACACCAACATCCAGATCGACAGTTATCCAGGAGCGTCTCTCTACCACTTTTTGCGTCTCCTCGAGAAGACCCCGGTCCACCCTCACATTAAGGTGTTGGTGCTGTCGGTGGGCCTAAACAATAAAGATCAAGAGCCACACAAAACATCCATTAAACAACTGAGGATGGTTTACAGGAGGGCCCAGTCTGTCTTCCCTAACGCCACTATTTATTTTCCAGTCCTTAACTTCTCACCTCTTCCTTACACAGGTCCAGCAGTTTTATTTTATTTGATTTTTTTATTCTATTTTATTTTATAGTAATAAGAACAAATACGTTTCATTTCATATCTCTTTATTAAATACAATTTAAAAACAAACAACTACATTATTTATACATAACAAAGGCCTCATCAGTCACATAAAAACCAAAGACATGGTGTGTTTTGGAGAGGGTTGGACGGAGGTTACGTATGGCCGAAAGAAGGGCCAACGCTTCCGTCAACCCACATGGGACCGGGGGCATGAGACTGGCCGGGGGATGGACCATGCATCATCCGCCCCAGGGGACGGATTCTGTTTAACTCTCCTAACCCTAACCCTAACCCAGTTTTCCTCTTCATCTCCTAACCGGCCAGCGCCTCCCTCACGGGCCTTCCGGGGTTCTGGGCCCCAGTCCCGCACCTACGCAGAGGTGGTAAGGAACCGCCAACCCTACCGGGAACCAACCTCCACACGCACCTTTCCTCGGAGGTTCACCAACCAGGAGGATGAAGTCAGGCGGCAACCTGCGGACCCTCAGCTTGGCGGCCTGATTCGTAAGATGCATATGATTATTAAAGTTGTTCATCACTTACAGAATGTTGCACCAGGACCAGACAAAGCAGAGCCCAAAATGATTGCTAATATGGTGCACATTCTTACTAATATGATCAGACCGGCAGCCCCTTCTGTGAACACTTTAGATATGATCAAGGGGAATGCTGATAATTGGGGCTATAATACATTGACTATTCTAATGGACCATTATAAGACTGTGTTAGATGATCTGTTAGCAGACCTACCTGACCGCCTGGTTCCAGACTGGAAGGGGGCTTTCCAGGTGGCGGTGCGGTGGGCCAGGCGCAACCTGCCACGCCTCTCACAGGACAATATTGACCATGCTGAGGCCCTCATCACGGCACGGGTGGTCGCTGGGGGAGCGGATTCAGAACCAGGGGCCCCGAGGAAACACACCACCTCGACCTCGGTGCAGGTATCCCCCCAGTTACAGATGAACAGTGAGGTTAAAAGGCGGTCTAAGCCTTCTGTATCTGTAGCCACAATGACTGATCCCCCTGTCAGTGACTGGTTGAGCCCCTCCCCCGGTCCTGTTAGTCCCCTGGAGGCCAGAGAGTGCGGGGGTAGGAGACCTCGGGGTGTGGTGCTCTGACGGGAGGAGGATCTTTTTCTGGAGAGAGAGGAGGAGATGGACAACAGGGTCGTCATGGAGACTCCAGTCAGAGACTCCACCTATGCAGATGCGACGCACAACTTGGGCCGCCGTGACACTGACTCAGTAGGTCAGTTGTCACCTATTTTATATGACTCTTCTTCTGCTTCACCAGGTAGTGTAGCAGGTTCTCCGGTTGTCCAGGTCCACAGAGAGGACGGAACGGAGCTGGACAATGACGAGCTCTTCGAGGACTCCTCTGACCACTTTCCGAGCCCAGGACCACAGCGCTTTCAGGTGAGGCGCCATATTAACACGCAGAGGAAATTGACTGATTGGTCCTTAGTGGTTTCCAAAAAATGGCTCATTATGGGGGACTCCTACCTCAGCAAGTTACCAGACTTTTTTAATGAGAACTTACAAATAGAGTGTTACCCCGGGAGCCTTTTCCGCCATGCTCAAGCGCTGATGGAGAAGACATGGCCTCCAAACGACATCACCTTGGAGAAGGTGGTTCTGGCCTTTGGCATAAATGCAAGGTCCAACAAGTCCAAGGAGACGACGGTCAAGACGGTGCAGGCAGCCATCAGGTCCACCAGGAAGAAGTTTCCCTTCGCGGACATCTGGGTCCCACTGGTTAACTTCTCCTCCAACCTTCCGGAGGGGGAGCAGGAGAACCTAAGGGTCCTGAACCAATACCTCGTCAGGAATGTTTCCCACATTCCAGCCCTGCCTGAGGACCAGTTCACTACGGAGGGGGACGACGTTCATTGGACGGAGGAGACGGGTAGGGACATGTTTACCCATTGGATGTCCTTTTTAAACTCCACAGCCCTCTAAGTCCGGTCTGTGAGAGGGTTACTGTAGGACATCAGTCTGTCCCACAAACTGTCATTGTTTTGTCTAAAAAATTCTCTCTTTCTAAGGTTCAATATAATTTACTCCAACGTGGCCTTACTTTTGTTCCCACTATCGGTCTGGGCAGGGGTCAGAAATTACAATTTCAGTGGGATTTACAGGGCTATCATAGGAAATTAAAATTGGCCTATTATTTCAGGGACTCACAGGACAAACCACATAAACCATTTATCTTGCCTTCACTTTGGGTGCTACGTCCTTCTGAGATCCCAGATGAAATACATCAATTAATTGAGCATGATCAGAAAGCATTTAAAAAATTCTATAAGTACTGTAAGCCGATTAGAGAGGGTCATAATTTATCACCGGGGGAAGTTTTGGCTTTAAAAGAATTAATAAATACTAAACATATAGTCATTAAGCCAGCAGATAAGGGTTCTGCTATTGTCATTATGGATCATGATCAATATATATTTGAGGTGGAGAGACAATTGAATGATACCAATTATTATAGAAAACTTAATCAACCTATTTATAAAGATACAGTGGGTATGGTAAACGATATATTAATCATGTTAAAAAAGAAGAAATTCATTACTTCAAGTCAACTTAAGTTTTTAAGGGGGGATTTACAGCCACGGGAGCGCCGCTTTTATATTCTCCCTAAAATACATAAAGATCCGGCAAAATGGACAGTGCCCTTTCAAATTCCTTCTGGCCGGCCTATTGTTTCAGATTGTGGGAGTGAAACCTACTACACGGCCCAATTTTTAGATTATTATCTTAACCCTTTATCTATCAAACATCCTTCCTATATTAAAGACACTTATCATTTTGTTGATTTAATTAAAACACTAATTCTTCCCACCTCTTTTTTCTTTTTTTCTATGGATGTTGATAGTCTTTACACCAACATTGACATCACAGCAGGTATTAATGCCGTTAAAAACATTTTCTTGAGGTATCCTGACCCCTGCAGACCAGATAGTGAATTGCTTCAATTGTTAGATATTAATTTGAGGAGGAATGATTTTGTTTTTGATCAAAAGTATTATCTCCAAATTAAAGGCACAGCCATGGGGAAACGGTTTGCTCCGGCCTATGCCAATATTTTTATGGCTGCATGGGAGGAGCAAGTATTTGCCAAATGTCAGCACAGGCCACTTTATTATTTTCGTTACTTAGATGATATTTGGGGTGTGTGGGACAGATCCAGGGAGGATTTTGAACTTTTTCTGCAAACTTTGAATTCTCACGATCCTTCTATCACTTTGAAGTCTGAAACAGACGACACCACTATTGACTTTCTTGACACCACAGTGTATAAGGGCCCCAGCTTTTACATCACGGGTAAGTTGGATGTTAAAGTTTTTTTTAAAAAAACAGACACACATGCCTTGCTTTACAAGGACAGTTTTCATCCTACTCACACATTTAGAGGACTCATTAAAGCCCAACTGTTGCGTTTCTGGAGGATTTGTACACAACATCAGGACTTTATCAATGCTGTGAGAATATTGTTTAAGTGTTTAAGGAAAAGGGGCTATTCCAGATCTTTCTTGAGACATTCCTTTCGTACTTTTTTTAAAAAAAGGGAAGAGTGTCACGGAAAGTTTATTCCCCTGATTTCTACATTTAACACAAGTAATAAACTTTTGAATAGATTATGTAAGGACAATTTTGAAAACTGTTGTGATGGTGCTGCACAGAGACTATTTCCACACTCCAGGATTATATCAGCCTACAGGAGGAACCACAACCTGAAGGACTACTTGGTGAGGGCGAAACTTCGACCTCTGACCTCCCGGAAACCTCAGCTCCTGGATAAACAATTTTCCTCACTCACCTTTGTGAGGAACAACAGGGGAAACACGGTTTTTCCCGTTTTGCAAAGGTTCAATCCGAGCACTGTGAATTGTGTTTATCTAATTTATTGTGTTCAATGTGGTATAAAGTATGTTGGTGAGACTAAAAATTCACTGTCCACTAGAATGATGCAACACCGGTACAATATCCGCAATGGTAAGGAGGTACATACTTTACTGGTGAAACATTTTCTTTTACATGGTTTGCAAGCTGTTAGAATGGCTGGGTTACAGAGTAATGAGTTATGGTCTGATGGTGAACGCAAGAAGGTGGAGCGGTTTTGGATAAGATTGTTGGGCACGAAGGAGCCAGGGGGACTTAATTTGAAATACAATTAATTCTTTTGACCCTACCCCTTTAGGACCACACCCGTAGATAACCCTAACCCTAACCTCTATAACTACTATTATATTTTACTCTTAACCTAACCCTACCCCGTGGTAACCCTAACCCTAACCATACCCCTAGGTATCCCTAACCCTAACCGTTAGTGGAATTATTTTATTATTTCTAACCCTAATTTATTTATTTTATCTGGCCCTAAACCTAATCACCCACTTCAATCAGTCTATTTGCCGTTTTTACTTTTCCAGCTTTCACCACGACCTCATTCACTCTGTCTGGTGTTGATTATTTAATTATGATTTGAGTTATTTTATTATTTATCATGATTATTCTGTGTTTAGCCGTCTTTGGATGTAATGGCGGAACGATTAGGAGGGTAAGTGAACCGCGGACTGTTTTTACAGCCGGACCGGCCGGGGCATATTCTCCGCTCCGGCCGTTTATCTATCTTTTCTATGGCCGCGGGACGGTCTTTACGGCCATGTTGTTTAAACGTTAGCCTTTCTATGTTCCTATGTTGGCCACAGTTTATTTATTATTTATTATATTTACGTTCCTGGTTATTTATGGACGATCCGTCCGCTTAGCATGCTAGGCGGGTTACGGACGGCTATCGTCGGTGCACTTCCTGAACCGGAAGTACTAGCGGGGTCAATCTGGCAGCCCCGCGAACATAGCTTAGTCTGCCAATGGCGATTTTCATAACAACACCTGAAGGTATGGTTATGTTAATGTTAATTTGGATTTCATTTGCATATGTAGCGTGCTTTAAGACCTGAGGAAGACCGATTGACAGTCGAAACGTTGTCGACAGCACGCTGTTTCTTTTCTTTTCTTTTCCTTCATTTTGTTTATTCTCGCCAAACTTGGCAAGTGTGGGTTAGCTAATTATAAGCTAATATTAGCTTAACCGCTCGCTGTCACTGGGACGGAATTTTATTATTTTCTTTGGATCGTTTTACACCGCTGTGCGGGCGTTTTCTTTTTGTACTGCCTTATTTTTGGACATTAAAGAGTTTGGAGACATTAACCAGGACGTTTCTGGGAATATCTTTTTATTGAAAGGACAATTATTTCACATTTTACACTTACACAACACATAACCTACTTACCTTTTACACGGACATTTTTACCTGTGAAAGAAAAACATTAAGACTGTTAAGACAGAAATACACACACATAAACCAATATATATTACACACACGAAGATTAACCTACTTACCTGCTACGATGGACGGCCGGTGGACGGTGGTGCAGCGTGATCGCCGCCGCCGCCGACCGGACTTCGACGACAGGCGGGTCCGGTTCCGGGATGAGTCCAGGTGGGGGAAGGACCGTGCAGCTCCTGCTTTCCTCAGTCGGAGGGGGCAGTTTTCCTCTTCATCTCCTAACCCTAACCCTAACCCCTAACCCTCCCTGACCCTAACATCTACCCCTACCCTTGCCTAACCCTAAGACCCCAACCCTAATTTAAATATTTAATTTACATCTAAAATAACTACTTAAAAGATAAATATTTCATATTAAAAGATAAATAAGTCATGCTAAAAGATAAATAAATCATGTTTAAAAAAGGATAAATATTTCATGCTAAAAGGATAAGTAATTCATATAAATACAAAGTTCATGGAAAGGGGAAATTCATTTAGTTTGGTTTGTGCTTGTGACATGAGAGGATGTGTTATAGGGGGTGCCATATTGAAAGAATAGGGGGTGCCATTCATTACTGTGTGCGGGCCTGATGAAAACCAAGAAAAGTTGAAACGTTGCCAACACGCACACAGTAAACAAAGAAACAGAGAACAAAGAAACAGAATAAACAAAGAAAGAGAAACAAGAGAAAAACTAAGAAAGAGATAAACAAAGAGAAATAGAAAAACTAAGGAATAAAAAGGCAAGAAAAAGCCAAAGAACTTAAAAGCCAAAAAGGAAAGTAAGGGCAAGAAAAAAGGAAAAACAACTGAGAAAGAGAGTAGGGAAAGAAGAAGGGGAAGTAAAACCAAACAAAGGGAAAAACAACCACAAACATGGGACATAAGAAAAAACAAATATTATTATAACACAACTAGAAAACATATATATTATTATTAGATAGCTAAGGCAACTTGGTCAGTGGGGGCCGCCAGTCCCCTGGTCTGAGGACCGCGCACTTTATTCCCTCCAGTTGGAGGGGGTAATTCTATTCCCCCACCTACTTTACTCTTATACTTACCGTTTCTACCTTTCTGGCCTTCACCATGACCTCTGTCCTTAGTGTTACTTTATTTAATTATTTATTTTATTCCGGATTCTAGCCGCACTTTGATTTATTTCATGGCGGAACAAATGTGAGATGGAACTAACCGCGGTCTGTGTTTTCAGCCGGACCGGCTGGGGCACTTTGTTCCTACCGGCCGCGACGCTATCCTTTCTATGGCCGCGGAGCGGTCTTTACGGCCACGTAATTTAAATTATGTGTTGTATGTGTGCTGGCGTGAGCCAAAATTTCATTATGTCACTTTGTTTTACCTTGTTTTAATTTATTTACCGTTCGTTTATGGACAGTTTGTCTGTTTACAACGCCGAGCGGAGTGCGGACGGTTTTCACTGACGGACTTCCTGAACCGGAAGCATTAGCGGGGTCAACTCGGCAACCCCGCGGAACAACGTAGTTTGCTGCTAGCATATCCATAAGCCTGACGGTAATGGTATGTAAATGAGCCACATAATTTGTATTTGAATAGCGTGCTTAGTGACCTGAAGAAGACCGATAAACGGTCGAAACGTAGTCGACAGCACGCTCTTGATTTTGTTTTGTTTTCGTTTTATTTTCGCCGCATTTTGGCGAACGTTGTTTAGCTAATCTTGCAAGCTAGCATTAGCTTAAGCACTCACTGTCACTGGGACAGGCACTTTATTTTTGTATATTTTTTTGGGACGTTTTACAACGCCGTGCGGGCGTTTTGTATTGGATTTAATTTTTGTTTTTTCACGTTTTCTGGGAAGTGCCTTTGTTTTATCATGGCAATAAAGACTCGTTTGAGAGAATAACCAGGACGTTTTGGGAAATATTTTTTATTGCAAAGGACAATTATTGGACATAATTTTGCACACTAACACAACAAATAACACACTTACCTTTTTACACGGACATTTTAATACCTGTAAAAGAAAAACATTAATACTGCTGAGACAGATAATATACACACACATATATATACACACAACCTACATACTTACCTGCAAGGATGGACGGCCAGTGGACGGTGGTGCAGCGGGATCGCCGCCGTCGACGACCGGAGTTCGAGAGCAGACGGGTCCGGTTCCAGGACGAGTCCAGGTGGGGGAAGGACCGTGCAGCTCCTGCTTTCCTCAGTCGGAGGGGGCAGTTTTCTTCCTCACCTCCTAACCCTAACCCATCTATGCCCATCCCTGTTTCTTACCCTTACCCTAACCTATCCCTACCCTGGCCTAACCCTAAATCCCCCCTAACCCTAATTTAATAAATATATAATTTCATAATTAATAAATAAGGATAAACATATCAATACATGAAGATAAATACATCAATATATTTAAAAATACAGTTCATGGGGTTAAAAACACAATAACTTACCTGGGGAGCTCATGTGAAGACAAGAAAGTCACGTACAAAACATAATTTATTGAGTTAAAAAGACAAGACGGTCATACGAACAAACTCAGTTTGGTTTGTGCTTTGGAGCTGAGAGGACGTGTTTTTGGGGAGCTAATGGAAAGCTAAGGGGGTGCCAGTTAACTATCTGTGTGCGGGCCTGATGAAGACAAAGAGTCACGTCGAAACGTTGCCCAGGTGCACACAGACAAAGAAGAAGAATAAGAGAACAAAGAAATAAAGAAACTCAAGAAAGAGAAACAAAGAAACAAGAGAAGAAACTCAAGAAGAGAAACAAAGAAGAAATAAAGAAACAAAGGACCAAAGAGTCATGCAAAAAGGACAAGAGAGTCATGCAAAGGACAAAAGAGTCATGCAAAGAGGAAAAAGCAAAAGACAAAAGAGTCATGCTAAGAAGACCAAATAGGAAGTAAGGGAAAGATAAAAGGAAAATACCAAGAGAAAGAGAGTAGGGAAGAACAGATGGAAAGTTAAACCAAACACTGAAAAAGGGAAATTAATATATTTAAAGCAATTGAGCTTAATTTTTTGATGGTCAGTGGGGGCCGTTGGCTCCCTGGTCTGTGGACCGTGCACGTTTGCTTCCTCCATTTGGAGGGGGCAACTCTATTCATAAACCTAAACATCTTCACACAGTGCTGCAGACTTTTCAGTGTGCCATTGCCTGAGGAAGACCCGGTCAGGGTCGAAACGTCGCGTCAGTTGGCACACTTTTTGTTTTGTATTTCATAATTTGATTATTCATATTTTAATTTAAAACATATTTTACTTTCCTATTTTTTTGGAAAGTATTCTTGTTTTTATTTTATTTTATTTTATTTTTTTCTGATTTTTGGGCACATATCCTTTCCCACTCTGGAAAGCGTCCTTGGTTGTTTGGTTCTTATTTTTACAAAAAACAAAAAAACAACACAAAAACAACAAAAAATAATAAAAGAAAATAAAAAAATATAAAAATATAAAAAACAAAAATAATA
Source organism: Chelmon rostratus (assembly GCF_017976325.1). Lineage (NCBI taxonomy): Eukaryota > Metazoa > Chordata > Actinopteri > Chaetodontiformes > Chaetodontidae > Chelmon > Chelmon rostratus. Next base: position 42,259 of record NC_055660.1, on the reverse strand, counting down.
AAAACAATGATGGATGGTTGGACGGTTGTCCGGTATGGCCGTAATCGGCAGCGGGACCGCCAACCCCTACGGGACCAGGGCTATGGTCGGCAAGGGTGGATGGCCGGTGCACGTCCCTTCTTCCCTAAGAGGAGATGGGATCAGTTCCCTCCCCCTAACCCTAACCCTAATTTATTAGAGAAGGGACTTACCTTCATTCCGCCTCCTCGTTCCTTCGACACGGAAGAACTACGCAGAGATTTGTATCAATACCACCGGAAAATAAAATTATTAGATCACTTTCAAAATACCAAAACGGATAAAACACCGTTTACTTTTCCATCCAACTGGGAACCAGCATGGGACGGCCTAGACAACAAAGTGAAAAAGTTAATCCAGCGGGACGTACGCAGTCTTAACAATTACAAACCAACAACAACATATAACAATAAATCATCTTACCGTGAAACAGAAAAAATTATCAGATCGCTCCAGGAAAATCCTCATATAATTATTAAGCCGGCAGACAAGGGATCCAAAATCGTCATTATGGACAGACAGCAGTATGCTCTAGAAGCAAAGAAACAATTATTAAACACGCGCTATTACAAACCCCTTCAGTCGAGCCTCCAGCAAACAACGTTAAATAAAATTCGTATAATTATCCAAAACCTGTACCACAAGAAATACATTACAGCCAAACAACGAGACTTCTTATTCGGCTCCGATAACCCCCGTGACCGCCGCTTTTATCTTCTACCGAAAATCCATAAAGATCCACAGACGTGGACGGTGCCACATGTAATTCCTCCGGGCAGGCCGATAGTCTCAGACTGTAACAGTGCAACATACAATATAGCTCAGTACATCGATTCATTTTTGGGTCCCCTTTCCACCAAACACCCGAGTTATTTAAGAGATACTTACCATTTTATTGAGAAGATCCGGCCGATAAGTCTGCCAAATAATGCCGTCCTGTTCACTATAGATATCGACAGTTTATACACGAACATAGACACGTCGATGGGATTAAATACAATCCGTACTATTTTTAACAGATATCCGGACAAGATCAGACCAGATGAGGAAATCCTGGAGCTTTTAGAAATTTGTTTGACTTTTAATGATTTTACCTTCGATAACCAGTACTATTTACAGGTCCATGGAACCGCAATGGGACACAGGTACGCTCCCTCATATGCAAATTTGTACATGAGCGAGTGGGAGAGAAGCGCTCTTCAAAAGTGTCCTTTTCAGCCCTCTTTATTTTCGTTTTTTAGATGATATCATAGGCGCTTGAGAACACGGAGAGGAGAGATTTTTACAGTTTATAAACATTTTAAACCAGCGTCACCCATCTATCAAAGTAAAACATAGCCTGGATACTAACGAAATTAACTTTCTGGACACTACAGTGTACTTTCAAAATGTCGACAAGCACAATAAAAAACTATTGACGAAAATTTATTTCAAGCCGACAGATACCCACGCACTGTTACATAAGACGAGCTTTCACCCTAAACATACCTTCAAGGGCATAGTTAAATCACAAATCATCAGATTCCACCGCATTTGCTCACTTTCGACAGATCTGGAGAATGCCATAACAATTTTGTTTACCAGCTTAAGACGAAGAGGTTATTCCAAACGCTTCCTCCGCTCTATTAAAAGCAGCACACTGGCGTCCCTCCGAGCCGTGACAGGTGCAGCTGAATCAGGTAATCCACCACAAAATGGCGACCAGCAGGCCCAGAGCAACAATAACGGCACAGGTGCAATTGTACCCCTCATTACAACCTTCTCCAATCAATATACGGAACTACACAGCCTACTCAAAACCAACTTTCGAAATACAATGACAGACCATCCACTCCTAAATGACTATAAGGTAATTTCGGCTTTAAGAAAAAATAAAAACCTTAAAGCCGCATTTGGGAGACACATTAATATAAATAAGACACGAGATGGCTGGAAATTTAAACCTATTAAATTTTTATATAATCCATACAGTGGCAGAGGGGTAGCAGTGACTGGGAATCTGTCTATAAAACGCAGTCTACTGTATACAGTGTCCAGAATGTAATTTGTTGTACATTGGAGAAACAGTAAACACAATCCAGGCTAGAATTAAACAACACCTTTATAATATTAGGAATAACAAGTTACAAACTCCACTGGTGAATCACTTCCGTACCCATCCCACGCAACAGCTGATCATCATGGGTCTTGAGGCCTGTGCGACATGGACGGGAGGTCAGAGAAGATGGAGGGAGGGATGCTGGATCGACAGGTTGAAGACTCGCATCCCTCTGGGTCTCAATGTCCACTAGGGAGGACTCCTCCTCCCTTCCTCCTTTTCCTTCCCTCCCGGGGAGGGGGAGGGGGAGGGGGAGAGGGAGAGAGATGACACTATTTATGCCATTCTCAAAATTATTTATGAAATAAATAAATATATTATACAACTTCCACAATGGGTCATTCTTTTTAACATTGAGGACTAAGTGTGACTTTACTTAACTACTAGTCCTTTGGATGAGAAATTTTAAGGTAGTGTGAGTATGAACTTGATGAATTTACAATGGTCTCTTAGTAAAGATATTAAATTATTAAATTTTTAAATTATTTTTAATTCTCTTGCACTTATTTAAATTATTTTATTTATCCATCTGCATGATTTACGGATTGTCTGTTGTGATTTTATGCACTTATACATTTATCTACATATGTGTTCTCTATTTTATATGGTGTGTTTAAATAAATTCACATAGCATGTATTTGATTTCTTGTGTGAACACCTGTGACACTCAGCACTTTTTTGAATTATTGCATGGTTTGCTGTGACATAGCACTTATTTTATGTATTTCCCTTTTTATATATATATATATTTCAGACCTCCTTTAATCATGTATTTACCATCTATTTAATTATTTATTATTAATCTACTTATTTACTATTTATTTATATATTTATATATTTATTTGCTATTTAACATTTTACTATGAGACCTCTGCATACTCCTACTCACCTACTTTAAGGACCCAGCATAGCCATACTCCACTGAAGACACCAGGGGGGAGTGTGGACTTGGTGGCCTTGCCCTGACCCCTGTGCCAGTGCACCAAAAACCAGGACTCTGGTAAAAAAATAAAATCCAATACCCCCAAGACCTAACCCTAATTATGTTGATAGTTGTATTATAGTTGTATTAAAAGTTCATATTGTTCAAATGTTATATAAAAACAAAAAACTAAAAAAATAATAAAAAAATTAAAAAAGAAACAAAAAAGAAAGGAAAAAAACAAAAAAGAAGAAAACAAAACAAAAAAATAAGAAAAAACAAAAAACCAAAAAAAGAAAAAATATATATGTATATGTTGTTATGTCTTTAATAAATATGCTAACATGTGTTTAAAAGTTGTTAAAAAATAAGTTAATATGTGTTAAAATACTTAAAAACTGTATGTACATATGTTAAACTGTGTTATTCAGTGTGTAAAACCATGTTTAGACATGTTAACAGAAAAAAAGGGGCGGGGTTTGCAAAATGAAACCTAAGGGTGGGAGGGTATAAATACAGCAGCACTGGGAGACTCGCCATTCTCACTCTGATCTCTGAAGAAGCAACATCTCTCGGACAGTGTGTAGAGCAGTTGGTGTGTGGTTTTTTTTTCCTTTTTTTGGTGTGCCTAGGCCTGAAGAAGACCCTTGGGGTCGAAACGTTGCCGGGGGGCACACTATTTTGGGAATATTAATATTTTTTGAGGGTTTTATTTTTTATAAATAATAACAAGTCTTTTTATTTTTAGTTTAATACAAAGTTTATTTTTTATTTAAAAACACTCTCATTTCATTTTGTTTTAAAAAAAAATAATAATACATTGAATTTCATTTTAATTTTTATAAGAACTTTATTTCATTTCATAACTTTTATAATAAATAGCAAATATAAATAACACAATTTAATTAATAAATAACAAAGCTGAACACAGACTTTTTGACAAGACAAATTTATTTTTGTTAAAAACATGGAACAGGGGTGGCAGTTGGTCCAGTACCGCCGCAGGGGGCAGGGTAACAGACCACGCCAACCCCAGGTTCATTGGGACAGTGGTGAGGGAGGACGCAGGGGGATGGACCGTGCATCTACCCTTTCCTACGGGAGGGGGAATCCGTTCTTCAACCCTAACCCTAACCCACGAGGCATTTTCACTTTCTGAAAAAACACTTTCCTCTGAGCAAACTGTCAACAAGGGGACTCGGTGCACTCAAGGAATGCAGAGGGACTTACATCGCAGTGACAGACGGCGGCTACTTTGTCAACTTGACTGTGCTGCCCAAGGAGCTGAGCAGCATGTCGTTCAGTGACCCAGGTCCGTTCGCCTACGAGGACAGTGCTGGCCTGATCAAACGGGTTTGGTGCAAATTTGAAGAATTGGTGCACAGCCAGAGCGGTGAGGACGTCAGAAGGCCAACGATGGACAAAAACAGCTGGAGTGACTTCACGAGCTGGAACATACTCGAGGAGGACCAGCACTATGTCCTGGCACTGCTTGACGAAAGCCGTCCACGCTGTCACCAAAGATGGCACACTGACAATCTTGATCACCATGACCAAATTTGGTCAGAAGGACAAGACCAGACTGGATGTGGGCTCTTTGGCCAATGTGCGCCACGTGCGGAACGTGTCCATCCACGCAGCTGCCGTCATCGCGTCGAAGGATGAGAGGACCCATCTCCTGTGGTCGAGGCTCAGACTGGAGGAGATTGGAGGACGGCGGGGCAATTACTACCCCGCCTTATCGATGCACGAGGCTGCCAACTTTTCCTCCAACCTGGATGGGAAATCCACAGACTGGAGCGGGGAGCTGCAGAGCCTTCTGGTGCCCCGTGACATCTCCTTCATCCAGTGCTATGTCGACGCGCCGCACAGGCACGACAGACACGTCTTCAAGCACCCGGTTACGGGATGCATTGCGACTCTGGGGTTGGCCCACCCCAGCTCACATGCCTCAATGAGGGAGCGGGCGACGCGATATGTCAAGCTCGTGGAGCAGCTGACAACGCAGATGACTGGGCAGCTGCACATGAGGATCGAGGCCGTGGCTGTTTTCAGTCAGGTGACGGGGATCCCATCCCTCCTGCACGCCTCAGAGTGCTTCCGCCAACCGGCACTGATCCACCTCCTCTCGACGCGTCCCTTGGCGGTGCCGTTTCGGGACGACCGGGAGCAGCAGGGCTTGCTGCGGGTGTGCCGGGAGGTGCTCAGCAGCCTGACGGAGCTCCTCAAAAAGCTCCAGTTGACCCGCCATGGCCTTGGAGGGTTCATGGCATCGTGGACCGCCTACCAGGCTGAGATGGCTATAGAGCAGCTCATCTGGGGGCACCCACTGTCACCAATGGACAAACTGTGGAGCGTCAGCCTGGGGACTGACACTGTAAATCCCAACAGTCTCAGTCATCGGAGAGGCTTCCTCGGGCTGTCACCGGCAAACAGTGCCACCGTGGGATGCGAGCCGCCGCCGCTTGAAAACTGGACCAAGGACAGGGTCCAGATCCTGCGCATAGAGAGACTGTTCACCCTCTGTGACTCTCTGCAGGCTGCCCCCTCAGTGGTGGGGGCAGCTATGGTGCGCATAATCATACAGGACCTCCTCATGAAAAACGAGGGGATCCCGTTTGGGCAACTGCAGAGCCCAAACCCTCCAGGCGGTGTCAAGGGACCCATCCCTGCGGACACCTTAGCGACAGACCTCGCGACCAAAGAGGGATACTTCCCGTTCCCTTCCACCTTCGGGAGAGCGAGGACCATCCTGAGGGACCATAATGTGGATGTGAAGGAGGCGCTGCTGGCGGGCTTTGAGGACATGCAGTTAAAGTGGTTCCCGGCGATCACCTACTACGACACAAAGAGAGTCAAGAGGCTCGCCTGGGACGGAAAGCTCTGGCTTGAGGTGCTGAGGCCAGGGCAGACTCCATGCCCACAGTCACAGGTTGCAGAAACAACGCTGGCGGTCTGCGTGGAGATTGAGCGGCTGGGCTTGTCGTGGGCAAAAAACCTTCAAGTCTACCGTGACCACGGCATGCCTTGGCTGGAGAAATGCATGGCAAGGATGCCGAGGGGGTTGCAGCCAGCTCCGAGACTGGCACTGCTCACCTTCCTGAGCTGCGTTGCCATGCTCATGAATGGCGATTATGTGTCCTATGCTCAGGTTGAGCAGCTGATCAAGAGGCTGCCCATCACCCAGACCAGGATGCAGACTTTGAAGATCCTGTCAAATTACACACTGTCAAGGATCTGCAGCACTATGGTGTGGCGCCTCCACGAGGACATTCCCCACAAAGTGCGCGTGACCCCGGCGCCAAGGGTTCCTGCCACCAAGCGCAGTGCACCAGAGGAGGAGCCTGATGAACAGCTGGTGGAGGACGTGCAGGAGGTGCGCGAGGAAGATTTTCCTGCACTTCCTCCTACCAACATAAATCGCCGCGTGCCAGCAGGATCGTGGATCCCCTGGTCACCCTTGGAGGAAAGACTGATACCTCTGGGGGACCCGAAACCGCACAAAGCCGCCTACGAGCTATACGCACAGGAGTGCGAAAAACACGGACTGCCAGTCAGAACTTTAAAAGCATTCCGAATGCGGCGTCTGAAGCTTAAGTCTGAGGCTGGCTCATCAGCACAGCAGTAGGCTGTGACAAAAAAACAACAACAACAACAAAAAAAAAAACTCAAAAACAAAGTGTTCAGTGAGTGCTGTGATGCTGTTTGGGTTTGACAGAGTGTTAGAAATGTGGAAATACGGGGCCTTTAAAGTGTGTTTTGACGTGTTCAAATTATGACAATGTGTTCTTAGCAGTAGTAGTCTTTTAGCACTTCCTTTGTCATGTTTTGCTGTGATGGTTTGCACTGATTATTATTGTTCATGTTTGGGTTTGACAGAGTGTTAGAAATTTGGAAATACGGGGCCTCTAATGTGTGTTTTGACGTGTTCAAATTGTGACGATGTGTTCTTAGCAGTAGTAGTCTTTTAGCACTTCCTTTATCATGTTTTGCTGTGATGCCGCAATGTTTTGCACTCATTATTATTGTTCATGTTTGAAATTTACAAAAAAACAACAACAAAAAAAAAAAGTGTCACTCTGTGAGACAGTATTCGGGCGATCTGTGTGATTTCCCTCCCCCCAAAAAAACCGAAACAAACAAACAAACAAAAAAAAAAACCTCCACACGGACTATGCCTTGGCGCGGCGTGGGGGCTTGTGTGTCTCGGCGACCGTGGGGACTCCACAGACTGGCTCTACCCAGCGCAGCAAACTCCTGCCTCACCACACAGGAGCAGGCTGCGCTAGGTAGAGGCAGTCTGTCCCCAGGGCCGCAGAGGCCTGACCAAATAGTCCAAATAGTGTGCTGTGATGTGTTGCAATTCTGTGCTGTAATTCAAATGTGTTGTAATTCTGGGCCCCTCCCCCCTTTTCATTTTCTTCGAGAAGAAACCAGTTAAGTTTCGAGTTTCGCTCATTCAGGACTGCGTTTGAGGAGGTAAGACGATAATTAACTTTTCATTCGAGGTTTTTTTAATAACGTGTACATACATACATACACACATTTGTTTATTATATCACTTTTATTAGTTTTGTTGTTGTTTTGTGCGTGCGTTGTGCGTTTTTTTACAGACAAGGCGAGTGATTTTTTTCTTTTTTTTTCTTTCTTTAGCTTCGTGTGCGTGGTGTTTGGTGTGCAGATATTTCCAGGCAGGTGTCCAAGTTGTGAAAGATGTAAGTAAGAGCATACATGTGCTTGTGACTACAGAATTACCTGTAACGCCAGTATGTGGAGTTGACTCTCTCTCTCTCTCTCTCTCTCTCTCTGTGTGTGTGTGTGTGTGTGTCTCTCTCTGCGTCTCTCTCTCTCACTCTCCTCTGGTTTTGAAGGGACGGCCCTGACAGGCGCACCATTTACTGTCTCTGGTGCAAAAGGGGGTACGATGCCCTGTCGGCCCACCTCAGGCGTGTCTGCATGAAGGACAGCACGCCAGAGGAGAGGGATGCAGAGCTCAAGAGGGCGAAAGAGTCCCAGCGACAGTGGGCCAGGTCTGCCAGACGCTGGGAATACTCGGAGCTGGTCTCCCTGGTCACAGACGAAGCGACTCGCCTTTCGCTGGTCGAAAACCTGAGGGAGAAGGGTTTTTTTGTTGTTGGGGACCCGCTAGAGGCAGATGCGACAGGTGCACAGCCGAGGTTGGTCACACTCATGACTTGATTAACATTGGGGGGGGGCCTCAAATGTACATTGCCTTTATGCATATTGCCTGTGATGCTTGTCAGCTTTCAGGAGAGAAAGGTCAGGGATGCGCACCTGCATCTGCTGGAGATGACACAAGAGTGGACAGAGGAGGCTTGCCATCAGCTTCAGACGGGCGAGCGGTTGTCCCACCACAACCTCACCCTGTACCGCTACTTCTGCATGGCCATCCTGCTCATAAAGTATTCCAAAGCGGAAAAGACGGTGGTGGATTTCAAAGTAAGTTATTCCAGAGTTCCCTCCTGTTTCCCTGTAAGTTTTACTCCTCGCACAATTCAAGTTTCCTTGCCTACAAAAATAATCCTCCATCACAGGTGACTGAGTGGAATGACAGGCAGCTGAGCCCCGGTGTCGGGGCAACAATCAGATTTAAAGACGGGGCAGATAGAGCAGTCCTCACCGTGGACGAGGAAAGGGTGAGTAGCCCCCCCTGCGCCCCCTCCCCCCCTTTTTTTTTTTTTAAACATTCCACAGATGATATTTCACAGCTTGCCGTTCCGTTTCCCGCCAACAGTGGTTCAGTGCATACTTCACTGCCATCAGGCCACTCTACCTGGCCAGGCAAGAGGCTGCCCAGCAGGACGAGGGCTGCTTCTTCCTGGGAAGCACAGGGCTTCCCATCGCCAGCCCAAGGTCCGACTTGCACCGTCTCTGGAGGCAGTGAGTGTACTTTTCATTTCTTAAGCAGGGATGAGGTACCGATAAACCGACCAGAACCAGTGCGTTGCCTGCCTAACTCGCAGCCAGTGATAATTAATGCTACTACTGTTAGTTGGTGTGTGACCTCACGTCAGGCAAAGCATATTGCAAAACAATGAATATAAAATCTGACTCAAAAGTTCCTTTTTTTTCTCTGACTTTTTTGTTTGTCTTCCCTCTCTGCTACACGACACAGCTGTCAGGTCCGCGGGGGGGCGCGGCGGGATCCCCCGTCCAGCACGGCAGAGGCTGCGGGGACGTCCTCCGGGGGCCAAAGGTAAAGGTCGTCACTTTCGGTGCCGACATCGACACGTCCGACATCGCGGCCTCCTGATTGCAATGTGTGCTCTTCTCTTCTCCTGCAGTTCTGCATCAGCCAGGGGGCCACGGGACGAAACGTGGGACGCGTTCCTGACCCAGTTCCCCATCACGGCCGGTGCCCTCGCGCCCTCCAAAGAGGACATAGTCAGCGCCGGGTTCGGAGAGGGCCGAAACTACTACTTTATGTGGAGGCGCATGCAGCTGGAGAAGCGCGTGCTGCACGTCGCCGGTGGGCACTGGCTACGCCTTTGTCAAACAGATGCTGTATGCTGTCTGTGAAAAGCTGCTTAGTGTCTCACTACGACTCCATCTCCTTTTCCCACCTCCTTTCCCCCCAGCTTCCTGTGGCAGGCAGCAGCCGCGGGAGGAAAGGGTGAAGTCCATCGTAGCCAAGGAGAAGTGGGAGGTCAACGTCCCCTCGTTCCCGGCTGTGCTCCAGGCGTGGGTCTCCCCCCTCAAAGCGCCCATCGAGGACGACGAGGGCATCATCAAGTCCGTGATGGAGCAGAGGTGGAAGGGCATCGACCTGAAGGACTTCGGGGAGGTCAAGGGCAAAGGTGAGGAAAGACAGAAAAGCACAGTGAAAAACTTACCTGTAACGACTTTGCCGTAGCAGCAGAATAACAGCTGTTTATGTGTCTGTTTTTCTTCTGCTCTTGTGTGCAGGTGTCATTGCCACCATGCCCTTCAGCAGAGGGGACGTGATCTGCGACTACCACGGGAAGGTCATCTCCGCAGCAGAGGGGAGGGAGAAGATGGAAAAGTTGGAGGCGGGCGCGATGTGCTACCTGTTCTTCGTCAAGGGAAGGCTGGGCACAAAGCTGTGCATCGACTCCCAGACCTTCCCTTGCAAGTGCCACCCCGGGAAGGACACTTTTGGGCGGAGGATGAACCACTCCGCCAAGAACTTTAACGTCAAGCCTGTGGTGTTCTAGCTGAGCTTCCCGGACGGACATCAGGACACCGTCTTGTTCCTGGCCACGAGAGAGATAGCGGTCGACGAGGAACTGCGCTGGGACTACGGTGTGAGGCGGACATCATTTGGGGGTGAAGGCATGGACCTTCAATGGCTCGACGACTGACTGAGCACGCTGACAGAGGGCCATTTTGTTATATTTTGTTAGGAATATTATTATTATTATTATTATTATTTTCCGAATGTTGTGATTTTGTACATATTTGCCAATGTTGTGACTTTGTAAATATGTCCGAATGTTGCGATTCTGTTATTATATCTCCGAATGTTGTGATTTTGTAAATAGTTCTGAATGTTGTGATTTTGGATATATTTCCGAATGTTGTTTATAGGTTCAGGAAGCAGTGTGTGTGTTTGGTGTGTGGTGTGTATTTACCTCTGAGATGTTGCTGTTGTGCGTGATTTTTCTTTTTTTAGTAAATGTTCTTGCTACAAAAGGCAACGCTTCAAGTCGATTTTTTTTATTCACACGTAAAACACACACATAGTCTGGGGCAGGGGTCGGCGACCCAAAATGTTCAAAATGCAAAGAATTAAAAGCCTTGTATAAGCCTAATATGAAGGCAACATAGGCTGTCAGTATATTAGCTATATAAGCCTATTTTAAGGATGTTTTCATGCACAGTATGATTATTAAGGCCCACAGAATACTGTAGTGAAAAACTGCAGTGGCTGGGGTTGCGCTATGAATCCACTAGATGGAGCCGCGCTAAAGGGAATGTCAACAAAGCAGTCCATTACGTCAAGACAGAAGAGCAGTGAAATAGTTTTACAGTAGTGCAAAGCTCAAATCAAATCAAATCAAATTTTATTTGTATAGCCCAAATTCACAAAACACGTTTTGCCTCAGAGAGCTTTACAGTCTGTACAGGGAGTGACACCCTCTGTCCTTAGACCCTCGGTTCAAGAGAGGAAAAACTTGCCCACAAAACCCTTTAACAGGGAAAAAAGGTGGAAGAAAGCTCAGGAAGAGCCACAGAGGAGGGATCCCTCTCCCAGGACGGACAGACGTGCAATGGATGGCACATGTACAAATCAACACAAACATATTGTACAATTACAATGAATGATGAAATGACAATGAATTACAATGAATGATAGAATGATTAGAGTAGCAGTGGAACCTGTGATAGAGAGACACAGATGCACAGCAGCAGTAAATCATGAACTAACTGAAGTGGAGATATGGTAACAATAATGACAGTAATGCTATATATGGTGGATGTCAGCAGTAGACCACAGCAGCAGCCACAATCCATGAGAACCTGCTGGACGACAAAGCACAGAGGACTCCGGGGAAGAAGTTTAGTTAGTAACTAGCAATAACGGAGATGGTGATTGGGGGAAGAGAGAGAGAGAGAGAGAGAGAGAGAGAGATGCTATATATAATACTACATATGGTGGATGTCAGCAGCAGACCACAGCAGCGGCCACGATCCATGAGAACCTGGTGGACGACAAAGCACAGAGAACTCCGGGGAAGAAGTTTCGTTAGTAGCTAGCAGTGACGGTAATGGTGATTGGGGGAAGAGAAAGAGAGAGCACGCACACCGCCCCGGCCGGGCTCCCCTGCCTCGGAGTGCCTGGAGCCGGGCCTCCAGAGCGGCCCTGACCTTTCTGACCCCGGCCCTGAACCTAATTGATCATGATTATTATCGTAATGATAACAACCACGAACAATAATTTGATGTGATGTGTTGCAATTATGACAATGTGTGGTTCAGCATAGTAGTCACTGCACTGATTCATGTCGCAGTGTGTTGAAAAACGTTCTGGTGGATGGACAGAGCACCTGCCTTCCCTCCACGCCGATCAAATACTCACTCAGCACATAGTTTGCTTTACTATAAGATAGTCTTTACACCAGGCCCACTGCTTGCTACATTTTCTAGTTGAGCACAGCCACTGCGGGCGACCGTGTAAACATGAAGTGTGAGGCGGATGCCTCCAGCGTACGTGCATTATGTTTGTTCATTGCGGGTGAATAAATACACTGTGTCCAAAACTTTTGTTTCACGTGCCGCCGCCGCTTCTGCTGCCCAGGCCCGGGCGCTCCCTGACCCCCCGAGCTCTTTCGGCCCTGACACAGGGGGCTGCCTGCGTAGTACAGTGGATGGAATGAGAGCAGACGGGTGGAGAGACAGCCAGAGAGACAGCGAGAGCCACTTAGGATCTGCCCGTGCAAAGCTGAGACGGCGGGCCGCGCATGTGGTGGCCGCAGCGTCACGGCGCGCTCCGCTGCCGGGCCTGCCCTCCGGTGGCCGCCGCGGGGAGTGCCTCGGCCGTTGGCCGAAGTGTGCTGGCAGGGCCTTAACCCTAACCCACACCCTACCCTAACCCTAACCCTGGTCCCCCGAGAAGGGGGGACGGAGCAAACTCATTTCAGCCGCTTGTATCCAAGATCTTGTTCTTTCGGTCATGACCCAAAGCTCATGGTGAGGGTAGGACTGGTAAATCGAGAACTTTGCCTTTCGGCTCAGCTCCTTCCTCACCATGACAGACCGGTACAATGACCGCATTACTGCTGCCACTGCACTGATCCACCTGTCAATCTCACGCTCCATCCTTCCCTCACTGGTGAACAAGACTCCAAGATACTTGAACTCCTCCACTTGAGGCAGGAGCTCTCCTCCAACTCAGAGGGGGCAAGCCACCCTTTTCCGGTCGAGAACCATGGCCTCGGGCTTGGAGGTGCTGATTCTCATCCCAGTTAACCTGAGCCAACCTCTGGGTCCCCAGCCCCTGCTTCTTTTAGTCTGGGTGGTCTTGATTGCCTTTCCACTTGGATTTCCAAATCACCCCAAAAACTCTTCTCACCATTGCTCCTTCCTTGAAATGTATATTCAGGAAATGTTTAAGTGTTTCAGCAGATGGTAACATGAAAGACATTACTGGTCTGCAAACATTCATCGGTTCCACCTTTCAAGGTGAAGTCTGATTTTGGAAGTTGGAATTTGGGTGTTGATATATCAAGGAAGTAAGCTGGAATCCACCTTATCAGATGAAGTTCCGAGTTATAAGTTGGATATGATTGCTGATGTACGTCACCATCCAAGCAGGAATCCACCTTTCAAGGTGAAGTTTGGAGGTTTGAATTTGGAACTTGGAACTTGTAATTGGAAAGTTGTAAGTTATAATTTGGAAGTTGGAATATGGAAGTTGGAAGGTGGAAGTTGGAACTTGTAATTTGAAAGTTGTGATTTGTAACTTATAATTGCAATGTAATGTATTGATTTCAACAGGGACAGCGCACAATAAGACATTAATCCTGTACAATAAGAGAATATGCATTGTGCCAGGTTATAGCAACTTGCTAATTTCCACCTGTAGTCCCTAGGCAGGTTGATGGAATAGTACATAAAAGAAAAATTACTAATAAAATCACAGAGCAAGGCAGAGGTACAATATATAGGAGAAATAAATAGAGACGTAAAAGCAGATTTGACAGAACAGATTGCCTACCAACACACACACGCATGCAATTTGGAAGTTGTAATTTGAAAGTTGTGAGTTGGAAGTTAGAAGTTGTAACTTGTAATTGGAAAGCTGTGAGTTGTAAGGCATAATGTGGAAGTTGGAAGTGGGAACTTGGAACTTGTAATTTTTCGGAATTAAGATGCCACCTGGTGGTGTAGTCGGAATAACATGTTGTTGGATCTTGATGAAATTGGTATCAAAAAATGCGGAAGAAAAAGATACACGCAATGGTGATGGTTTCCAAGCCGACAGACCTCGGGAATTTTAAAATTGAGTTTAACTGAAACTTGTAAGAAGTGTAAGGAGGCATATTTTGAGAATCAGGAGGACGAGAGAAACATTTCTGTGCGAACGCCATCTCTCTACGAGCCTTTTGAAAATTTGGCTAAAGGTTAGGTTTCCCCTAATGGGGGTTAGGACAGTGGGTCTGAGCCCTTCCCCCGTAAGGGAAGGCAAGTGCACGGGCCCTCCAGTCCACGAACCCCCTGTTCCCCCGGCCCCAATCATCTGGACGGGTGCGCGGGCGACGCCTTCCCTGACGCACCACTGTCCAATCATCCATATCTGTATGAATTTTTTATTTTTTTGTTTTTTACTTTTTTTGTATGTTCTTTGTTATTTTTTTACTTTTTTTAATTATTTTTTTGTTTTATATGATTTTTTTGTAAGTTTTTAAATGTTTTAACTATTTACAATAAAAACAAATCAACAACAAAAAACACTTTCCCCCAAAGGGGAAAGGAAAAAAGAAATAAAAAAATCAAAAAACAGGGAATTACCCTTTAAAAACGAAAAAAAATTAAATATTCTTAATAAACAAAACAATCAACAAAGGAAGGGTGTGCAAATAAACGACGTTTCGAAAAAACTAAATCTTCCTCAGGTAAATGCACACCAGAGAACTGCAAGAGGCTTGGCAGGCAGAGCAGTGTGTCCTCTTCGAGTGCCAAATGCAGAGTGAGGCTCTACTCAGTCTGCACTCAGCACACTCACTCAGGGTAACGCCCCTTTTCTTAAAGACAGCTACACTGCATGAAATTTTGAAGGTTTTTTTAGCATCCACTCTCTTATATTATTATCCCTCCCTTATATGAAATTTTAAACTTAATTTATTTAACCCTTTATATATTAATGAATTTATATTAGTTATACATATTGTTTTATATTGATTTTTTAACCCCATAGAAAACAAATGAATTAAACTGTCAATTATTTATTAGAATGATTTTTTCCAATAAACATGAATTATTTAACCCTTTTTAAGCTATTTTTAGATTTTTAAATCAATTAACCCCTACTGTGCCAAATCAATATTTATATTTTAATCCCTTATATGGCCAATTAGTTTGGATCATACTTCTTTTTAATGTTCTTAGTTTTAAACATGTGTTTAACCCTTTCAGAGTATTTATATTATATTTATTTATTTATATTATATTTATTTATTATATTTTAAGAAATTTATTTTTTAATTTTTGAACTTTTTAACTCCTCATATTCCCAATGAATGTTTTTAAACCCTCCATGTGCCCAATCAATATTTTTAACCCTTCATATGCCCACACAATATTTTATTTAATTATTTATTTATGTATTTATTTATTATTAAGTTATCTATATAGGGATATGGGTGAGGGTTAAGAAGAGGGCTGGGATTAGGGGTTAGGATTAGGGGTTAGGGGGTTGAGGGTTAGGTCTGGGAAAATGATCCCACTCCCTCCATCTAGAGGAAGCGGGTGGTGCACTGTCCGTCCACCCGTAGGGCCCCTCGTTAAAACGAACCCTCTTTTGGTACGGAGGTTGGCGTCTCTTGCCATAGCGGACCTCTGTCCACCCTCCTGCCATGTTTTCTTTCTTTCAGTGTAGCCTTTGTTATTTAATTAATTATTTATTATGCAAAAAAAATTAACTAAATTGTAGATCAAAAATGAATTAACAAATTGTTTTAAATGAAATGAATTGGTTTTTTAATATATAAAATAAATCCAACCAAAAACTCTTTCCCAAAAAGGAAAAGGAAATTGTTTTCAAAGAAAAGAATGAACTAAATTGTAGTTCAAATCTATGAAATAAAATAAAACTTGTTTTTAAATGAAGACAAAAAATTAAATTGCTCTTTCAAAAAATAAACTTGTTTTTAAATGAAGAAAATGAAATGAATTGCTCTTTCAAAAAATAAAATAAAATAAAGCTGACTTGTTTTTAAATGAAAGAAAGAAATGAACTGCTCTTGTCTAAGTGTGAAGAAAAAAATAAATAAAGTGTGCCCAGCGCAACGTTTCGACCTAAAAAGGTCTTCTTCAGGCAAAGGGCACAATCTAAGGTAAGTATATAATATAATATAGTATAATAAATCAAATAAGGTAAGTATAATAGATAATATAAGGTATAAGGTAAGTATAGTATGGCTTGCAGGCTTCAGGAGATGTTGTCTCTTCTAGTACCAGCGCCAGAGTGAAGATTTTCAAAATGGCGGACGCCAATATACTTCCCCAGGTAAGTATCTTATGTTATGGTTTCATTTTTATTTTGATGTAATTTTTAGGTTTCCAACAGGTAAGTAATGAGATATTTATATAGTTTACAGTATTAAATAGATTATTTATCCATAAATAGTGAAGTTATAAACGAAAAAACGATAACCACGCCCCCTTTAACTCCGCTTGTCAACACAATGCATTATGGGAAAAAAATGGCGGAAACTGTGTTTTTTGATGAAATTACCATATATTATGTTTTTAACCCTTGTTTTTAACCCTTTTAATGTGAAATTGTAACATTTTTCCATATATTAACCCTTTTAGACACCACCATGAACTGATGTTATTATATTTATTCTTATATTAATTATTATATTTATTATTATAAGTATTCCCACCCCGCTTTTTCTTGGTGCAGTTGGTGAGAGGCAGGGGTAGATGATGGTAGTGTGGCAATCGGCAGTTACATGTGGCATCTAGGCCTGTGGTAGCATTGTAGCAGCTAACAATAGCTAAAGCGGTGAGAGTATGATAGTATCTTAGCAGTTAGTATTGGTAGCTAGCAATTAACATTAACAGTATAGGTGAATCTAGCTTTATTGTCTTCTTCTGTTCCTCTTAGCAGGTAGCGGTTAGCACGTAACATTAGCTAAATGGTAGCATCGGAACTGTATTGTCTTCTTCTGTTCTTCCTAGCGGTTAGCATTAGCATTAGCAATAGTTAAATGGTAGCATCGGTACTGGCCACTACCTGGAGCATCTCTGGGTCAGTTGAACGTGGCGGTGCTGTTTGGATTGTGTAGGAGCAGTGTGAACTGGCACTAGGGGGGGTGACTCTGGGACGCCGGAGTTCACCGCCTAACCTCCTGGAGGTGTAGTGGGACTAAGTAGGCGAAACACTGTTGAAGGGAGGTTTCCACCTGATGACCCCCAGAGACGTGTTAGGAATCACTGCTCTTTGGCAGGTATAGAGGCAGATTAGAGCTCCAAGGTTCTTCACTGAGAATGAATCCTCTTTTTGAGCACAAGTATCTTGAGTTTAAATTAACTCAATACATTGTTATAATATTTCAGGGTTAGGGTTAGGTTTTGGAAATAGATCCGCCCTCCGAAGAGGACGGTAAGTGCACGCTCCATCCTCCCGGCGGGCAGTTTACCTCTGTACCCATTAAACTTTAATTTAGTTTTCTCCCTTAATTTAGGTTTTCTGGTCCCACAGGTAGGTTCCAATCAGGTAAGTATCCAATTTGGTTTCAATTTAGGTTTTCTGGTCCCACAGGTAAGTTCCAATCAGGTAAGTATCCAATTTGGTTTCAGTCAATTTGCTTTTTTTCAGGTAAGTACACCTATTTGGCTTATACTCCTGTATTTAGGCTTACATTGTCTTTTATATTCTCATATCTCTGGTTTGAGCTTTGTTATATATATAATAATATTTATTCTTCTAGTTGAGATATCTATAAAATGAAACTTACGTATCCAAACAGAAAATAAATCCCCAAAGGATGTGCCCTGTAGCTACGTTTCGAACAGATTGAGTCTTCTTCAGGCTATGGCACAATCCCCATCAAAATAAAATAGAAAAATATATATATATAAGTATAGTCTGCAGTCATGTCTGTGGGATGTTTCCCCTCCAAGAGTCAGAGTCAAAGTGAGTGATTCTGCTGTGCTTACAAGCCCTCCCCTTTCACTTAGGTTTCATTTTCCTTAGGTTTCACTCTCCGCCCGTAACTTTCCATACGTAACTTTCTGTCATTTAACCTGTATTGAGGTGTAACAAAATGGCATTTTAACTTATTTTGCAGCTTCCTTACTGCCATTGGATTCCCAGGTAAGTGTTTTGTGGCTCATTGACTTATTTGTCCTCTTTACTTTGCCTTTTCTTAGGCTTTATATGCAGTTTCTTAGTTTCTCTGTACTTCTGCTTTATACTTATGCCATCCATTCCTTAAACCCAGGATTCCACAGCCAAATTTAGCCTCCAACATGTTCAAAGCCCTTGTGTTTACATCCCCATAGGTTCCTTCAAGTTCAATCCAACTTCCTCCCATCCAATAAATTTATATTCCAATTACTGTGGCTCTGTTGTCTTTTTCCCTTTTAATTTTGGGTTTTAAATTTGAAATTTGGGTTAGGATTGGTTAGGATGGAAGAAGTTTGGGCTGTGTCACGCCGAAGGCGTGGCACAGCCCGATGCGTTCTCCATCCATCAGGCCCCGTGTCTGGAAAACCTCTCCCACATTTATGATAATTATTATATTAATAATATTATTATTTTCCACAAAGGGGAAATTAGGGTTAGGGTTAGGCAAGATTATTATTAAATTTAAGGGTTAAAATTGGTTAGGGTTAGGTAAGGTTGACTTGGTTAGGGTTAGGATAGATGCTGGTATGGGCTTATGATATTAATAATTATAATAATGATGATAATCAATCTCTAAAGAGGGTTATACAATACACAAGGAGGCAGGGTTCAACAAATGTCAGTGGGTAACAAGGAGGAAACATCACACGCAGTCACAATGTACATATACAAGAAGAAACTTTTTATATATATATATATATATAAATATATTACATATACAGAAAAATACACTTTAAGCTCTGAAATATATTCTTTCATTCAAACCTTGTGGATATGTTGTGCCCAGTTTATTGATCCAATCTCTCTCAGATCTCCGTCTTTGCTGAGTGGACCAGTGTGGATTACATTGTAAAATGGAGGCTTGCACTGAATCCCAACCGTGAGACACGAAATGTGCCACAACATGGCGGTCTGTATGTTTCTGCCTGACGATATTATATTTGTGGCAGGTGAACCTGACATGAATCGCCAGGCTGGTCTCACCCACATATTTAACATTACATTGTTTGCATGTTATTAAATAAACGCAGTTTTTGGTGTGGACATTACCCTGAGTTGCGGTGGAAAATACCTTTTGAAGGGAGGAATCATAAACATATCTGATTTGTTTAAAATATTGTGTATTTAATTTAGGTTTGGAGATCTCCTGAGGTTTAAGTTTGGCTCGGACTAGATGGTCATTTAGGTTTTTATTTTTTCTAAAAGCCGCTATTATTTTAATATTTAATTTGAGTTTATGAGTAGTAATAATCTTTTCTAAATTGTTTTTAATATTTTTTACCAGTAGTACTGATGATGGTGAGTACGTGGTTACAAACGGGAGGGCCGAGGTGACTGAAATGGGCTTGGACTGCAGGTAAGTTTTGAAGCACTGTCTAAGGAAAGACCTGGAATACCCTCTGCTGGACAAAGAGCGAAACAGCACCTTGGTGGACGCGAGGAAATCCTCTTTTTGTGTGCAGATTCTGTGGAATCTGAGGAGTTGGGATTTAATTAAACCAGCAAAGGTATGTTTTGGATGAAAACTGCTTTTATGAAGCAGCGCATGGGTATCGGTTTCTTTGAAAAAAACTTTAATATCTAATTTGTTTGTAGTGGAAAAGCTGGGTCCTTTGAAAGTGGTCGTATCTAAAAAATCTACAGAATTCTGATCAGTGGTTGCTTTAAGTTTGATGGAGGGGTTATGATTATTTAAGGTATCTAAAAATTGATTAAAGTCGTCTAAGGAATGGGTCCAGACTCCCCATATATCATCTAAATATCTAAAATACTGTAAAGGCTTCTTACTGCATTTTGCCAAGGCTGTTGTTTCCCAAGCTGCCATAAATATGTCGGCATATGCCGGTGCAAATTTCTTCCCCATAGCTGTCCCTTTAATTTGGAGGTAATAATTTCCATTAAATTCAAAATCATTTTTAGTTAGGTTTATTTCCAACAGTTGAATTAGTTCTTTATCTGGTCTTTTTTTAACGTAATTATTCTGCAACATTTTTTTAACAGCCTGAATGCCCTCACTCGTATCAATATTGGTATATAAACTATCTACATCTATCGTAAAAAGAATGGCATTGTCTGGAATGATTAAGTTTTTTATTTTATCAATAAAATCATATGTATCTTTAATATAGCTCTTATGTAATTTTGCTAGGGGATTAAGGAAATAGTCAATATATTCTGCTGATCTGTAAGTTTCACTGTTACAGTCAGATACAATAGGACGCCCCGGTGGGATTACAAATGGCTTACGCCATTTGCTGGGGTCTTTGTGTATTTTTGGCAGCATATAAAATCGTCTGGCCCTTGGTTCTGTATCGCCAATCAAATAATTTCTCTGTTTAGCATTAATTAGTTTTTTATTATAGATTCTCTGAAAGATCTCCGTTATTTCTGTTAGTGTTTCCATAAAAATCGGTTTATTCAATTTCAAATAATATTTTTTATCCTCCAATTGTTTATGACCCTCCCATAAATATTGATCCCTGTCCATAACTACCACTACACTGCCTTTATCGGCTGGTTTGATAACTATCTCCGGGTTATTAATTAGTTCCCTCAAAGCGTTTTTTTCACCCGAAGTCAAATTGGGATGAGTGCCAATCACATGAAATGAATTTTGAAAATATGTGAGATCAGATTGGATTAGATCTCTGACATATGCTGGTAACTGTAGGTCTGGCGGTGACCAGCCCGAGGGAGGAGTAAAGGGCTGTTTTTGAGTTACCTCACTGTCTCCATAGAAAGCCCATAATTTCAGTCTTCTATGGTAATTTTGCAGGTCTAGTCTGGACTGCGGTTTAAGGTTACTATTATTTTTGGTAGTTGGGATAAAGTTCAAACCTCTGTTTAGTAGAGAGAGTTGCTGTTTGGTTAATTTGGTTTTTTTTAGCCAATATCATGACATTATTAAACCCCTCCTGATAAAACAGGCTTGTGGGGTCTTTTAGTTTAAACAATTTTTCCAATGTGTCAACATGTCAAAAGCTGTGTCACGGGTCCAGTGAATATTGTCTTTTTCAGTTTTGAACGAGGACCCTGGTAATGCAGTGAAATGGTCATAGTGTTCAACAATATGATTGTTCAATACCTGGAGGTTGTGTTTCTCCTTGTAGGGGAGATCCGGGGAGAAGTTGATCTCCGGCACGACGATTGTGGCATCTGGAAATCTGTCCACAGCTGTTTGAACAGTCTTTTTTAATTGTCTGATGACAGTGGGGCGGGGGTGCTGTCGTCTGCTGTTCAGTCCAAAGGACAGAATCACGATCTCCGGTGTTTGGGTGCAGATGGCACCCCTCAGGAGGGCCTCCGCGTGTCTGAAGGAGGCCCCCGGGAAGCTGTCCACCTGGACATGGCGGTTGACAAAGGGGGGGACCCTGGCCAGGTTCGAGTCCCCCATGATGACGACCCTGTGTGTGATGGTCAGGCACCAGTCTCTCAGTTTGTTGTTGGTGGAGATGTGCTTAGTGGGCCTGCGTCGAGGGAGCTGGGAATCAAACAGCTCGAGGGAAAGCGGCTCCGCGACCTCCCCAGCGGAGGGCGCCGTCGCAGGTGCAGGTGCAGGTGCAGGTGAGGGGACACAGCGCTGTAGCGGCAGAAGGGTTGCTCTCTTTGCTGCTGAACGGGTCCTGAGACCGATGGGTGTCAGCCTCGTAGTCGAAGAAGAAGCAGCAGGACGAGGAGGAGGAGGAGGAGGAGGAGGAGGGGGAGGAGGGCCGTTAGCGTCTTCCTCCTCATCAGGCAGGATCTCGAAATCGAGAGGTTGGACGCATGGATTATGCGTGTTGGCAGTGAAGGCTGGGGCTGTTGTCGGCGCCGTTGCCATGGAAACCGCTCCCTCACACTGCTGCTGCGGTGGCTGGTGTTGGGCCTGTTTAGCCGTGGGGTTAAAGATGGGGAAGACAGGGCGAGGAGGCCTCTGAGGAAGGGGGGTGGGGGGGACCCAGGAGGGGCTGGGGGGGGTGGTGGGGATAGGTGGAGACCATCCGCTGCCTATCTGGTCGGTCATCGTTCCCGTGGTGTTGTGAACCACAGCAGCGGTTGTCATGATGTGTCGGGCCGCGGGCGCAGGTGCTGGGGACAGCGCCGGTGCTGAGGGTGATGCTGTGGACTCTGGAGCAGGTTGTTGGGCAGGGGTTGTCTGCGTTGCAGCAGACTGCTGGACAGGAATTGTCTCAGGCGGGCGTATGGTGCCCGAGGAATTTTGCTCTGTTAAATTAGCCCTCAAAAGGGCTTTTGTTTGCTCCAGAGTTTCTTCTCTGAGTCTGCGTCCCAGTTTGCGCCTGGCCCACGTCGAAGCCACTTGAAGCGGGCCCTCCCACTCCAGGGAAGGGAACTCAGCCAGGTCCTGCAGCTCGTCTGTCATAATGTCCTCGTAGTGTTGTTGTAATATTAGCAAGGTGTTGGTCTGCCAATTCAGTGCATTGCCCTCTAACATTAATTGTGTTTTTTCACTAGGGGAGGCGGGCTTAATGAAGGTGGCTAAATCAGATGTGACCTTTCTAATGGTGGGTGGTGGGTCCCTGCCCGATGTGTTTTTTAGGTGGTGTTTAGCTATAATAATTTTGTAAATGACCCTCACCTTATGTGTAAAGTGTGCGTCCTGGGACTCAACCCAATTTGGGTTGCTGCGCCCTGGCTGTCCCCTATTGTTACGTGTGCTGCGGTCAATATTACCCTGTCTGAAGTAGCGTGGGGGGCTGTGATGTCGTGGCTGGCGGTCGGTGTAGCGGTCTCTCCTGGGAGGTGACCGCTGGCGTTGTGCGTAAAAACGCGAGGAGGTGGTGGACCGGGGCTGGCGGTCTGATGCGGAGTAGTCGCTCCGGTGTGCCTCGTAGGCAGGGAGGCGCTGCTGTGCAGGGTGGTCTCTCCATCGGTCGGCTGGGTAGCGGTGGCGTGTCTGGCGGTGCTGGTCCCAGCCCGCTGGAGAGCGTCGGCGCTCCCGGTAGCCTCCGTTGTGCTCAGCTGGAGAGTGGTGACGTGCAGGGCGCTCTCCCGGCCAGCCCGGGGGAGAGCGGCGGCGTGTCTGGTGGTAACCCCGCTGGTCCCCGTAGAGCCGAGTCGAGTAGTCTGCATAGCGGGGTCTGTAGGCTCTGGCGGGAGGAGCGGCGGCGGCGGCGGCGGCATAAGAGCTGTATCTGGGCGGCTCTGCTGCTGGACCGCTCAGGCCGCGTTCTGGTTGTTTGCGGCGGCCACGGTAGCTCACCGTGGTCCAGCCGTCCTCGTCTTCAAAAAACACCATACCGGAGGCTTGGTGTGTAATTGTGGCGGAATGGTATCAGGAAAAACGATGAAAAAGTGACAGAGAAGCGGAGACTTCTTTCTGGAGCACTTGGTTTTCTTTTATTGAAAACTCAACAAGACAAGAGCAAAAGCAACGTTTCGGCTCAGAATTGAGCCTTCTTCAGGCTAAACTTGCTCAAAGAGGTGTTAATGACAAGTGCTCTCAGCCGTGTTCTGAGCGTCTGAGCGGGCTAGGCGCATATATACGGCCAGGTTTGAATTTTGAGTTGAAGCGCCAACTCAGCCCATTGGCTCAGAGATCAGACGTCACTGAGAGGAGGTGTCATCGTTCAAATTGGGGTTAGGGTTAGGGTTAGGGTTAGGGTTAGGACAGTGGGTCTGAGCCCTTCCCCCGTAAGGGAAGGCAAGTGCACGGGCCCTCCAGTCCACGAACCCCCCGTTCCCCCGGCCCCAATCATCCGGACGGGCGCGCGGGCGACGCCCTCCCCGACGCACCACTGTCCAATCATCCATATCTGTATTAATTTTATTTTTTTATTTTTTTTGTTTTTTTACTTTTTTTTGTTTTTTCTTATTTTTTAATTTTTTTGTATGTTTGTTATTTTCTACTTTTTTTATTATTTTTTTGTTTTTATGATTTTTTTGTAAGTTTTTTAATGTTTTTCTTTAAACTATTTACAATAAAAACAAATAAACAACAAAAAACACTTTCCCCCAAAGGGGAAAGGAAAAAAGAATTAAAAAAATCAAAAAACAGGGAAATTACCCTTTAAAAACCAAAAAAAATTAAATATTCTTAATAAACAAAACAATCAACAAAGGAAGGGTGTGCAAATAAAACGACGTTTCGAAAAAATTAATTCTTCCTCAGGTAAATGCACACCAAAAAACTACTGATGGCTTAGCAGGCAGAGCAGCAAAGGCAGTGTGTCCTCTTCGAGTGCCAAATGCAGAGTGAGGCTTTGCTCAGTCTGCACTCAGCACACTCACTTAGGGTAACGCCCCTTTCTTAAAAGAGCCACACTGCATGAAATGTTTTAAAGGTTTTTAGCATCCACTCTCTTTAAATTATTATTCCTCCCTTATATTACATGAAATTTTAAACTTAATTTATTTAACCCCTTATATATTAATGAAATTATACTAATTGTACATATTGTTTAATATTGTTTTTTAACTGATTTTTTAACCCCATTAAAAATAAATGAAATAAACTGTCAATTATTTATTAGAATGATTTTTTTCAATAAACATGAATTATTTAATCCTTTTTAAGCTGTTTTTTTAATTTTTGAATCAATTAACCCCTACTGTGCCAAATCAATATTTATATTTTAATCCCTTATATGGCCAATTAGTTTGGATCATACTTCTTTTTAATGTTGTTAGTTTTAAACATGTTTTTAACCCTTTCAGTGTATTTATATTATATTTATGTATTTATTTATTTATATTATATTTATTTATTAACATTTTAAGAAATTTATTTTTAATTTTTTAATTTTTTGAACTTTTTAACTCCTCATATCCCCCATGAATGTTTTTAAACCCTCCATATGCCCAATCAATGTTTTTAACCCCTCATATGCCCACACAATATTTTATTTAATTATTTATTTATTTATTTATTAATTTATTTATTTATGTATTTATTATTAGGTTATCTATATAGGGATATAGGTGAGGGTTAAGAAAAGGGCTGGGATTAGGGGTTAGGATTAGGGGTTAGGGGGTTGAGGGTTAGGGTTAGGGATGAACACAAAGTGGTTAGGGTTAGGATAAAACACCAGGTTAGGGTTAGGATAAGGGTTTAGGGATAGGATAAGGGCTGGGGTTAAGGGATAGGAGATAAAGGTTGGGGTTAGGTATAAATCCAAGGTGGTTAGGGTTAGGAAAAAACACCAGGTTAGGGTTAGGATTAGAGGGTTGGGGTTAGGCATGAATCCAAGGTGGTTAGGGTTAGGACAATATACTAGGGTTAGGTTTGAGATAAGGGTTAGGTAAGGGTAAGCGAGTCCGTCCCATGTATGGGACGGACGATGCACGGTCCATCCCTCCGCCTGTCTCATTCCTCCGGACCCATGTGGTTTGACGGAGGCGTTGGCCTTTATTTCGGCCATATCTGACCTCCGTCCAACCCTCTCCAAAACAAACCATACTTGGTATGGTGCAGCCTTTGTTATATAAATAATAAAGAGGTATGAACTAATGAAATATATATATTTTTTTGTGTTTTTTGTTTTTTTGTTGTAAATGCAATAGCCAGTTTTGGCTTAAAGAAAACTTATCCTAAAAACTGCGTGCACTTGCACAAAGGAAACTTAGTAAACCCAGAAATATGTGTGCACTTGCACAAATAAAACTTATCTATCCCCCCAAAAATAAATTTCTGTGCTCTTGCACAAATAAACCTTAATAAAAATAGATCTAAATGTGCCCAATCGCGACGTTTCGATCAAAAGAGATCTTCCTCAGGCTAAAGGGCACTTATTTTAAACAAGTTTGGCTTAAATTCAGCAGAGAGTAATGTCTCTTGATAGCAGAATAAGCAATTTGTATGTTGGAAATGTGTATGATATACCTCAGGTAAGTAGAAATGTTTGTTATGGTGTGACTAATTTTTGTGTTTTCTTTTTACAGGTGCAGGTGATAGAGGACAACATAAACTTTAAGGTAAGTAAAGAAAAATAATTTAAATATTTGTATAAATGTGTTTTAAAGCTGAAAATAGGGTAGCCACGCCCCCTTCGAGCGTTAAATGCTTTGTGGGTATCAGGAAGTAAGATAAATCATGAATTTAGGTTTTTAACATAATTTTTACCCCATTTTTAAGTATTTAAACATCAAATTAGAATATTTAGCATACATTAATTGTTTTTAGACTATGAATTAATTGTTTTTTAGCTATTTATATAGGAATATTAGTATATATAATAATAAATCTATTTTAATCCATATTTATTGATATTTTTAGATTTAGACATGCCCTGTTAGGGTTAGAAAATTTAGGTTTAGGTAATTAGGGTTTAGAAATGTTAGGGTTAGATAACTTAGGGTTAGGTTTAGGAATAAAGGTAGAGGTTAGGGTTAGTATAACTAACAGGGTTAGGGTTAGAGACAGAGAGTGGTTAGGGTTAGGATTAGAATAAAGGGTTAACTTTCACTATGTCTATCCATGTTCCCTTTTTGTCTGCCTCTGTCGTCTGTCTCTCCCGCATCAACCTACTTCGTGTCATGCATCTACTCCACTTATTGTCTCCATCCCAATCCCATGCACTACTCCTAGGTTCAAACTTTTTAAGTGGACTGGCTGTTCTTGTTACCCTAGGGCGTCTTGGTGTGGAGGTGTGTTGGAGTGATGTGTTGTCTTGGGACTCTTCATTCAGGTAAGTATGGTCTTTTTGGTTTTCAGTAACCAGTGTTTGTTTTTGTGCATTATCCTGCTTGGATAACACAGGGCCCTGAGTGGATGGTGAGGTAAGAAACCCTTCCATATTCTTCAATATTTCTGTTTCAAGCAGAGATTTTCCTGCTTCTTCCCCCCTCCCCTGAGTAAGACTAGACTGAGTCTGAGAACTCTGCTCTTGGCTGTCAGTGTGCTGGCTCTGAGTTCTGACTCTTTTGTCCTGTCTCTGTGCTAGTGGAGGTGAAATGGGCTCACTCTTGTAGTCTCTGTGGACTGTCATAGTAGCCACTGAGTGGCTTGTGGGGGCCCTCACTTGTGAAATGTGTGTTTGTTCTGTAGGCCTGTCTTGTTGTGTTGTAGTGGTTTGTTGTATGGTCCGTGTCTCTTGTGGAACCTGTGTTGGTGTTGTTTGTCTGTCTTGTGTGGCTGTTGTTTCTGATTGTATGTCTGTGTCTCTGTCGCCCACCACTGTGGACATGATCAAGGCCTCCGCATGGTCTATGACCTCAGATGTGATGCGGGGCAGATTCCTGCGGGCCCATTTGGTGGCGACCTCAAAGGCCGGTTTCCAGTCAGGAATCATCATGTGAGTAAGTCCTTCAAGCAGTGTGTCAAGGCCTGTTGTATAATGTTCCTCTAGAATCATTAATGTGTTGTAACCCCAATTTTTTGCATTGCCCCAAATTAGGTCCATTGTTTGTGATGTGGGGGATGCTGGCCTAATCATGGAGGCTAACACATCAACCATGCGAGAAATCATTCTCGGTTCAGTTTTTCCTGGTTTTGGGGCCACGTTCTGAAGGTGGTGGACCATTTTTATAACTGAATGCATTTTTCGTACCATCTGTCCGAATTTCGGGTCAGTAGGCTGCTGTTTGACCTGTTCCCCTCTGGGAATGTTTTTGCGTGCTACAGACGCATAGGAGAGCTGCTGGGGACCCTTGCCAAAAGACCAGCCTGAGGGAGGCACTGGCCGGTCAGGTACGGGGAAACGAGTCCGTCCCATGTATGGGACGGACGATGCACGGTCCATCCCTCCGCCTGTCTCACGGCTCCGGACCCATGTGGTTTGACGGAGGCGTTGGCCTTTATTTCGGCCATATCTGACCTCCGTCCAACCCTCTCCAAAACAAACCATACTTGGTATGGTGCAGCCTTTGTTATATAAATAATAAAGAGGTATGAACTAATGAAATATATATATTTTTTTGTGTTTTTTGTTTTTTTGTTGTAAATGCAATAGCCAGTTTTGGCTTAAAGAAAACTTATCCTAAAAACTGCGTGCACTTGCACAAAGGAAACTTAGTAAACCCAGAAATATGTGTGCACTTGCACAAATAAAACTTATCTATCCCCCCAAAAATAAATTTCTGTGCTCTTGCACAAATAAACCTTAATAAAAATAGATCTAAATGTGCCCAATCGCGACGTTTCGATCAAAAGAGATCTTCCTCAGGCTAAAGGGCACTTATTTTAAACAAGTTTGGCTTAAATTCAGCAGAGAGTAATGTCTCTTGATAGCAGAATAAGCAATTTGTATGTTGGAAATGTGTATGATATACCTCAGGTAAGTAGAAATGTTTGTTATGGTGTGACTAATTTTTGTGTTTTCTTTTTACAGGTGCAGGTGATAGAGGACAACATAAACTTTAAGGTAAGTAAAGAAAAATAATTTAAATATTTGTATAAATGTGTTTTAAAGCTGAAAATAGGGTAGCCACGCCCCCTTCGAGCGTTAAATGCTTTGTGGGTATCAGGAAGTAAGATAAATCATGAATTTAGGTTTTTAACATAATTTTTACCCCATTTTTAAGTATTTAAACATCAAATTAGAATATTTAGCATACATTAATTGTTTTTAGACTATGAATTAATTGTTTTTTAGCTATTTATATAGGAATATTAGTATATATAATAATAAATCTATTTTAATCCATATTTATTGATATTTTTAGATTTAGACATGCCCTGTTAGGGTTAGAAAATTTAGGTTTAGGTAATTAGGGTTTAGAAATGTTAGGGTTAGATAACTTAGGGTTAGGTTTAGGAATAAAGGTAGAGGTTAGGGTTAGTATAACTAACAGGGTTAGGGTTAGAGACAGAGAGTGGTTAGGGTTAGGATTAGAATAAAGGGTTAACTTTCACTATGTCTATCCATGTTCCCTTTTTGTCTGCCTCTGTCGTCTGTCTCTCCCGCATCAACCTACTTCGTGTCATGCATCTACTCCACTTATTGTCTCCATCCCAATCCCATGCACTACTCCTAGGTTCAAACTTTTTAAGTGGACTGGCTGTTCTTGTTACCCTAGGGCGTCTTGGTGTGGAGGTGTGTTGGAGTGATGTGTTGTCTTGGGACTCTTCATTCAGGTAAGTATGGTCTTTTTGGTTTTCAGTAACCAGTGTTTGTTTTTGTGCATTATCCTGCTTGGATAACACAGGGCCCTGAGTGGATGGTGAGGTAAGAAACCCTTCCATATTCTTCAATATTTCTGTTTCAAGCAGCGATTTTCCTGCTTCTTCCCCCCTCCCCTGAGTAAGACTAGACTGAGTCTGAGAACTCTGCTCTTGGCTGTCAGTGTGCTGGCTCTGAGTTCTGACTCTTTTGTCCTGTCTCTGTGCTAGTGGAGGTGAAATGGGCTCACTCTTGTACTCTCTCTGGAGTGTCATGGTGGCCACTGAGTGACATGTGGGGGTTCTCACTTGTGAGTGTGGTTGTTCTGCAGGCCTGTCTTGTTGTACTGGTGTTGTTTGTTGTATGGTCCGTGTCTCTTGTGGAACCTGTGTTGGTGTTGTTTGTCTGTCTTGTGTAGCTTGTAGCTGTGGCTGAATGTCTGTGTGTCTGTCTTCCAGCACTGTGGATGCAATCAAGGCCTCCGCATGGTCTATGACCTCAGATGTGATGCGGGGCAGATTCCTGCGGGCCCATCTAGTGGCAACCTCGAAGGCCGGTTTCCAGTCAGGAATCATCATGTGAGAAAGGTCAGTCAGTAATTTTTCAAGGCCTGCTGAGTAATGTTCCTCCAAAATCATTAATGTGTTGTAACCCCAATTTTTTGCATTGCCCCAAATTAGGTCCATTGTTTGTGATGTGGGGGATGCTGGCCTAATCATGGAGGCCAGTATGTCAACCATACGAGAAATCATTCTCGGTTCACTTTTCCCTGGTTTTGGGGCCACATTCTGTAAGTGGTGGACCATTTTAATAACAGAGTGCATTCTCCGTACCATCTGTCCGAATTTCGGGTCAGTAGGCTGCTGTTTGACCTGTTCCCCTCTGGGAATGTTTTTGCGTGCTACAGACGCATAGGAGAGCTGCTGGGGACCCTTGCCAAAAGACCAGCCTGAGGGAGGCACTGGCCGGTCAGGTACGGGGAAACGAGTCCGTCCCATGTATGGGACGGACGATGCACGGTCCATCCCTCCGCCTGTCTCACGGCTCCGGACCCATGTGGTTTGACGGAGGCGTTGGCCTTTATTTCGGCCATACCTCACCTCCGTCCAACCCTCTCCAAAACAAACCATACTTGGTATGGTGCAGCCTTTGTTATATAAATAATAAAGAGGTATGAACTAATGAAATATATATATTTTTTTGTGTTTTTTGTTTTTTTGTTGTAAATGCAATAGCCAGTTTTGGCTTAAAGAAAACTTATCCTAAAAACTGCGTGCACTTGCACAAAGGAAACTTAGTAAACCCAGAAATATGTGTGCACTTGCACAAATAAAACTTATCTATCCCCCCAAAAATAAATTTCTGTGCTCTTGCACAAATAAACCTTAATAAAAATAGATCTAAATGTGCCCAATCGCGACGTTTCGATCAAAAGAGATCTTCCTCAGGCTAAAGGGCACTTATTTTAAACAAGTTTGGCTTAAATTCAGCAGAGAGTAATGTCTCTTGATAGCAGAATAAGCAATTTGTATGTTGGAAATGTGTATGATATACCTCAGGTAAGTAGAAATGTTTGTTATGGTGTGACTAATTTTTGTGTTTTCTTTTTACAGGTGCAGGTGATAGAGGACAACATAAACTTTAAGGTAAGTAAAGAAAAATAATTTAAATATTTGTATAAATGTGTTTTAAAGCTGAAAATAGGGTAGCCACGCCCCCTTCGAGCGTTAAATGCTTTGTGGGTATCAGGAAGTAAGATAAATCATGAATTTAGGTTTTTAACATAATTTTTACCCCATTTTTAAGTATTTAAACATCAAATTAGAATATTTAGCATACATTAATTGTTTTTAGACTATGAATTAATTGTTTTTTAGCTATTTATATAGGAATATTAGTATATATAATAATAAATCTATTTTAATCCATATTTATTGATATTTTTAGATTTAGACATGCCCTGTTAGGGTTAGAAAATTTAGGTTTAGGTAATTAGGGTTTAGAAATGTTAGGGTTAGATAACTTAGGGTTAGGTTTAGGAATAAAGGTAGAGGTTAGGACAGTGGGTCTGAGCCCTTCCCCCGTAAGGGAAGGCAAGTGCACGGGCCCTCCAGTCCACGAACCCCCCGTTCCCCCGGCCCCAATCATCCGGACGGGTGCGCGGGCGACGCCCTCCCCGACGCACCACTGTCCAATCATCCATATCTATATAAATTTTTTTATTTTTTTGTTTTTAACTTTTTTTTATTTTTTCTTATTTTTTAATTTTTTTGTATGTTCTTTGTTATTTTTTACTTTTTTGGTATTTTTTGTTTTTATGATTTTTTTGTAAGTTTTTAAATGTTTTTTCTTTAAACTATGTACAATATAAACAAATAAACAACAAAAAAACTTTCCCCCAAAGGGGAAAGGAAAAAGAAACAAAAAAATCAAAAAACAGGGAAATTACCCTTTAAAAACAAAAAAATTAAATACTCTTAATAAACAAAACAATCAACAAAGGAAGGGTGTGCAAATAAACGACGTTTCGAAAAAAATTAATTCTTCCTCAGGTAAATGCACACCGAAAAACTACTGATGGCTTAGCAGGCAGAGCAGCAAAGGCAGTGTGTCCTCTTCGAGTGCCAAATGCAGAGTGAGGCTTTGCTCAGTCTGCACTCAGCACACTCACTTAGGGTAACGCCCCTTTCTTAAAAGAGCCACACTGCATGAAATTTTTTAAAGGTTTTTAGCATCCACTCTCTTTAAATTATTATTCCTCCCTTATATTATATGAAATTTTAAACTTAATTTATTTAACCCCTTATATATTAATGAAATTATACTAATTGTACATATTGTTTAATATTGCTTTTTAACTGATTTTTTAACCCCATTAAAAATAAATGAAATAAACTGTCAATTATTAATTATTAATTATTAGAATGATTTTTTTTCAATAAACATGAATTATTTAATCCTTTTTAAGCTGTTTTTTTAATTTTTGAATCAATTAACCCCTACTGTGCCAAATCAATATTTATATTTTAATCCCTTATATGGCCAATTAGTTTGGATCATACTTCTTTTTAATGTTGTTAGTTTTAAACATGTTTTTAACCCTTTCAGTGTATTTATATTATATTTATGTATTTATTTATTTATATTATATTTATTTATTAACATTTTAAGAAATTTATTTTTAATTTTTTAATTTTTGAACTTTTTAACTCCTCATATCCCCCATGAATGTTTTTAAACCCTCCATATGCCCAATCAATGTTTTTAACCCTTCATATGGCCACACAATATTTTATTTAATTATTTATTTATTTATTTATTAATTTATTTATTTATGTATTTATTATTAGGTTATCTATATAGGGATATAGGTGAGGGTTAAGAAAAGGGCTGGGATTAGGGGTTAGGATTAGGGGTTAGGGGGTTGAGGGTTAGGGTTAGGGATGAACACAAAGTGGTTAGGGTTAGGATAAAACACCAGGTTAGGGTTAGGATAAGGGTTTAGGGATAGGATAAGGGCTGGGGTTAAGGGATAGGAGATAAAGGTTGGGGTTAGGTATAAATCCAAGGTGGTTAGGGTTAGGAAAAAACACCAGGTTAGGGTTAGGATTAGAGGGTTGGGGTTAGGCATGAATCCAAGGTGGTTAGGGTTAGGACAATATACCAGGTTAGGGTTAGGATTAGAATTTAGGGTTAGGCAAAAGTCAAAGGTGGTTAGGGTTAGGGTAAAATACCGGACAGGGCATAGTTTTGAGTCAAGGGGTTAGGGGTTAGGGTTAGGGGTTAGGGTTAGGGTTAGGGTTAGGGGTTAGGGTTAGGGTTAGGGAAGAAAAATTAACCTGCTCCCCACCGAAGGTGGGGGGCAGAAATGCACTCTCCACCCTGGGGGCCTTGAGTGTCACCACCCGAAGGTGGTGGGGTTTCAAAAAATTCGGCTTAGAGCCATAAGATCAGCCCTTGCCGCGACGTTTCGGCCATACTAGGCCTTCATCAGGCGTGCTGATCCATGCTAAAGTGTGGTGCCACATTTGGCCTCTCCTCACTTTTGTCCCTTCTGGCTTTTTCCCTTTCCTTTTCCCTTTTTCCTACTTTCCCTTGTAACCCTTCCTTTACTTTTTGTAATTGTGTCCGAATTTGTTCGTGTCTTGTCTTATATGGCTTGTGATTGTTTCTTCTTGTGTATAATCGTAATTTCTGTTTGTCTCTATGTGAATGATGTTGTTTCCCCTTCCAATTGTTTTTTGTGTTTTTTGTGTTGTCCCCTCTATGTGTCCAAATTTCGTGTTGTCTGTGTATGTCCTGAGTTTCCCTTTTTAGTTTCCCTTTTTAATTTTCCAAACTATCTTTCAGTTTCATTTAACTTGTTTTTCTTTTTCTGTCCTTTCCTCTATTCTTCTCTTTTTCCATCCTCCCTTCTTCTCTTCTTCCTCTTCCCTTTGCTGCACCATTTCCTTTCCTCCCCTTAGCCTCGTTAGGCCATGTGGCACTGACCTTTCGCCTGGATTGTATGTCTGACTGTAGCTTAATCACTCTCCCTTATACTTGTGTTTAGATTTTGGGTTAGTTTTTGGGGTAAGAGTTTTTAAGAATAGTAGGCATCAATTAGGATATAGGGACAGCGGGCACTAGATTAGATTAGTTAGGGTGGGCAAGGGTCAATTTAGAATTAAAGTAGTGGAATTTAGAGATAGATTAGAATAGGGTAGGAAAATTAGATTAATATGGGGTAAAATATAGAAATTTTTAGGGGGTAATTGTTAGGGTTAGACATAGAGGGATATTGAGGTTAGGGTTAGGGTTAGAAGTACTGGGTAGGGGGATATTAGCCGTAGTGGGCTCAAAAATTAGAGACCCCCAGGAGGACCTGGCGGGTTAGGGAAGAAAAATTAACCTGCTCCCCACCGAAGGTGGGGGGCAGAAATGCACTCTCCACCCTGGGGGCCTTGAGTGTCACCACCCGAAGGTGGTGGGGTTTCAAAAAATTCGGCTTAGAGCCATAAGATCAGCCCTTGCCGCGACGTTTCGGCCATACTAGGCCTTCATCAGGCGTGCTGATCCATGCTAAAGTGTGGTGCCACATTTGGCCTCTCCTCACTTTTGTCCCTTCTGGCTTTTTCCCTTTCCTTTTCCCTTTTTCCTACGTTCCCTTGTAACCCTTCCTTTACTTTTTGTAATTGTGTCCGAATTGGTTCGTGTCTTGTCTTATATGGCTTGTGATTGTTTCTTCTTGTGTATAATCGTAATTTCTGTTTGTCTCTATGTGAATGATGTTGTTTCCCCTTCCAATTGTTTTTTGTGTTTTTTGTGTTGTCCCCTCTATGTGTCCAAATTTCGTGTTGTCTGTGTATGTCCTGAGTTTCCCTTTTTAGTTTCCCTTTTTAATTTTCCAAATTATCTTTCAGTTTCATTTAACTTGTTTTTCTTTTTCTGTCCTTTCCTCTATTCTTCTCTTTTTCCATCCTCCCTTCTTTTCTTCTTCCTCTTCCCTTTGCTGCACCATTTCCTTTCCTCCCCTTAGCCTCGTTAGGCCATGTGGCACTGACCTTTCGCCTGGATTGCATGTCTGACTGTTGCTTAATCACTCTCCCTTATACTTGTGTTTAGATTTTGGGTTAGTTTTTGGGGTAAGAGTTTTTAAGAATAGTAGGCATCAATTAGGATATAGGGACAGCGGGCACTAGATTAGATTAGTTAGGGTGGGCAAGGGTCAATTTAGAATTAAAGTAGTGGAATTTAGAGATAGATTAGAATAGGGTAGGAAAATTAGATTAATATGGGGTAAAATATAGAAATTTTTAGGGGGTAATTGTTAGGGTTAGACATAGAGGGATATTGAGGTTAGGGTTAGGGTTAGAAGTACTGGGTAGGGGGATATTAGCCGTAGTGGGCTCAAAAATTAGAGACCCCCAGGAGGACCTGGGGGGTTAGGGAAGAAAAATTAACCTGCTCCCCACCGAAGGTGGGGGGCAGAAATGCACTCTCCACCCTGGGGGCCTTGAGTGTCACCACCCGAAGGTGGTGGGGTTTCAAAAAATTCGGCTTAGAGCCATAAGATCAGCCCTTGCCGCGACGTTTCGGCCATACTAGGCCTTCATCAGGCGTGCTGATCCATGCTAAAGTGTGGTGCCACATTTGGCCTCTCCTCACTTTTGTCCCTTCTGGCTTTTTCCCTTTCCTTTTCCCTTTTTCCTACGTTCCCTTGTAACCCTTCCTTTACTTTTTGTAATTGTGTCCGAATTGGTTCGTGTCTTGTCTTATATGGCTTGTGATTGTTTCTTCTTGTGTATAATCGTAATTTCTGTTTGTCTCTATGTGAATGATGTTGTTTCCCCTTCCAATTGTTTTTTGTGTTTTTTGTGTTGTCCCCTCTATGTGTCCAAATTTCGTGTTGTCTGTGTATGTCCTGAGTTTCCCTTTTTAGTTTCCCTTTTTAATTTTCCAAATTATCTTTCAGTTTCATTTAACTTGTTTTTCTTTTTCTGTCCTTTCCTCTATTCTTCTCTTTTTCCATCCTCCCTTCTTTTCTTCTTCCTCTTCCCTTTGCTGCACCATTTCCTTTCCTCCCCTTAGCCTCGTTAGGCCATGTGGCACTGACCTTTCGCCTGGATTGCATGTCTGACTGTTGCTTAATCACTCTCCCTTATACTTGTGTTTAGATTTTGGGTTAGTTTTTGGGGTAAGAGTTTTTAAGAATAGTAGGCATCAATTAGGATATAGGGACAGCGGGCACTAGATTAGATTAGTTAGGGTGGGCAAGGGTCAATTTAGAATTAAAGTAGTGGAATTTAGAGATAGATTAGAATAGGGTAGGAAAATTAGATTAATATGGGGTAAAATATAGAAATTTTTAGGGGGTAATTGTTAGGGTTAGACATAGAGGGATATTGAGGTTAGGGTTAGGGTTAGAAGTACTGGGTAGGGGGATATTAGCCGTAGTGGGCTCAAAAATTAGAGACCCCCAGGAGGACCTGGCGGGTTAGGGAAGAAAAATTAACCTGCTCCCCACCGAAGGTGGGGGGCAGAAATGCACTCTCCACCCTGGGGGCCTTGAGTGTCACCACCCGAAGGTGGTGGGGTTTCAAAAAAATCGGCTTAGAGCCATAAGATCAGCCCTTGCCGCGACGTTTCGGCCATAATAGGCCTTCATCAGGCGTGCTGATCCATGCTAAAGTGTGGTGCCACATTTGGCCTCTCCTCACTTTTGTCCCTTCTGGCTTTTTCCCTTTCCTTTTCCCTTTTTCCTACGTTCCCTTGTAACCCTTCCTTTACTTTTTGTAATTGTGTCCGAATTGGTTCGTGTCTTGTCTTATATGGCTTGTGATTGTTTCTTCTTGTGTATAATCGTAATTTCTGTTTGTCTCTATGTGAATGATGTTGTTTCCCCTTCCAATTGTTTTTTGTGTTTTTTGTGTTGTCCCCTCTATGTGTCCAAATTTCGTGTTGTCTGTGTATGTCCTGAGTTTCCCTTTTTAGTTTCCCTTTTTAATTTTCCAAATTATCTTTCAGTTTCATTTAACTTGTTTTTCTTTTTCTGTCCTTTCCTCTATTCTTCTCTTTTTCCATCCTCCCTTCTTTTCTTCTTCCTCTTCCCTTTGCTGCACCATTTCCTTTCCTCCCCTTAGCCTCGTTAGGCCATGTGGCACTGACCTTTCGCCTGGATTGCATGTCTGACTGTTGCTTAATCACTCTCCCTTATACTTGTGTTTAGATTTTGGGTTAGTTTTTGGGGTAAGAGTTTTTAAGAATAGTAGGCATCAATTAGGATATAGGGACAGCGGGCACTAGATTAGATTAGTTAGGGTGGGCAAGGGTCAATTTAGAATTAAAGTAGTGGAATTTAGAGATAGATTAGAATAGGGTAGGAAAATTAGATTAATATGGGGTAAAATATAGAAATTTTTAGGGGGTAATTGTTAGGGTTAGACATAGAGGGATATTGAGGTTAGGGTTAGGGTTAGAAGTACTGGGTAGGGGGATATTAGCCGTAGTGGGCTCAAAAATTAGAGACCCCCAGGAGGACCTGGCGGGTTAGGGAAGAAAAATTAACCTGCTCCCCACCGAAGGTGGGGGGCAGAAATGCACTCTCCACCCTGGGGGCCTTGAGTGTCACCACCCGAAGGTGGTGGGGTTTCAAAAAATTCGGCTTAGAGCCATAAGATCAGCCCTTGCCGCGACGTTTCGGCCATACTAGGCCTTCATCAGGCGTGCTGATCCATGCTAAAGTGTGGTGCCACATTTGGCCTCTCCTCACTTTTGTCCCTTCTGGCTTTTTCCCTTTCCTTTTCCCTTTTTCCTACGTTCCCTTGTAACCCTTCCTTTACTTTTTGTAATTGTGTCCGAATTTGTTCGTGTCTTGTCTTATATGGCTTGTGATTGTTTCTTCTTGTGTATAATCGTAATTTCTGTTTGTCTCTATGTGAATGATGTTGTTTCCCCTTCCAATTGTTTTTTGTGTTTTTTGTGTTGTCCCCTCTATGTGTCCAAATTTCGTGTTGTCTGTGTATGTCCTGAGTTTCCCTTTTTAGTTTCCCTTTTTAATTTTCCAAATTATCTTTCAGTTTCATTTAACTTGTTTTTCTTTTTCTGTCCTTTCCTCTATTCTTCTCTTTTTCCATCCTCCCTTCTTTTCTTCTTCCTCTTCCCTTTGCTGCACCATTTCCTTTCCTCCCCTTAGCCTCGTTAGGCCATGTGGCACTGACCTTTCGCCTGGATTGCATGTCTGACTGTTGCTTAATCACTCTCCCTTATACTTGTGTTTAGATTTTGGGTTAGTTTTTGGGGTAAGAGTTTTTAAGAATAGTAGGCATCAATTAGGATATAGGGACAGCGGGCACTAGATTAGATTAGTTAGGGTGGGCAAGGGTCAATTTAGAATTAAAGTAGTGGAATTTAGAGATAGATTAGAATAGGGTAGGAAAATTAGATTAATATGGGGTAAAATATAGAAATTTTTAGGGGGTAATTGTTAGGGTTAGACATAGAGGGATATTGAGGTTAGGGTTAGGGTTAGAAGTACTGGGTAGGGGGATATTAGCCGTAGTGGGCTCAAAAATTAGAGACCCCCAGGAGGACCTGGCGGGTTAGGGAAGAAAAATTAACCTGCTCCCCACCGAAGGTGGGGGGCAGAAATGCACTCTCCACCCTGGGGGCCTTGAGTGTCACCACCCGAAGGTGGTGGGGTTTCAAAAAATTCGGCTTAGAGCCATAAGATCAGCCCTTGCCGCGACGTTTCGGCCATACTAGGCCTTCATCAGGCGTGCTGATCCATGCTAAAGTGTGGTGCCACATTTGGCCTCTCCTCACTTTTGTCCCTTCTGGCTTTTTCCCTTTCCTTTTCCCTTTTTCCTACGTTCCCTTGTAACCCTTCCTTTACTTTTTGTAATTGTGTCCGAATTTGTTCGTGTCTTGTCTTATATGGCTTGTGATTGTTTCTTCTTGTGTATAATCGTAATTTCTGTTTGTCTCTATGTGAATGATGTTGTTTCCCCTTCCAATTGTTTTTTGTGTTTTTTGTGTTGTCCCCTCTATGTGTCCAAATTTCGTGTTGTCTGTGTATGTCCTGAGTTTCCCTTTTTAGTTTCCCTTTTTTAATTTTCCAAACTATCTTTCAGTTTCATTTAACTTGTTTTTCTTTTTCTGTCCTTTCCTCTATTCTTCTCTTTTTCCATCCTCCCTTCTTTTCTTCTTCCTCTTCCCTTTGCTACACCATTTCCTTTCCTCCCCTTAGCCTCGTTAGGCCATGTGGCACTGACCTTTCGCCTGGATTGCATGTCTGACTGTTGCTTAATCACTCTCCCTTATACTTGTGTTTAGATTTTGGGTTAGTTTTTGGGGTAAGAGTTTTTAAGAATAGTAGGCATCAATTAGGATATAGGGACAGCGGGCACTAGATTAGATTAGTTAGGGTGGGCAAGGGTCAATTTAGAATTAAAGTAGTGGAATTTAGAGATAGATTAGAATAGGGTAGGAAAATTAGATTAATATGGGGTAAAATATAGAAATTTTTAGGGGGTAATTGTTAGGGTTAGACATAGAGGGATATTGAGGTTAGGGTTAGGGTTAGAAGTACTGGGTAGGGGGATATTAGCCGTAGTGGGCTCAAAAATTAGAGACCCCCAGGAGGACCTGGCGGGTTAGGGAAGAAAAATTAACCTGCTCCCCACCGAAGGTGGGGGGCAGAAATGCACTCTCCACCCTGGGGGCCTTGAGTGTCACCACCCGAAGGTGGTGGGGTTTCAAAAAATTCGGCTTAGAGCCATAAGATCAGCCCTTGCCGCGACGTTTCGGCCATACTAGGCCTTCATCAGGCGTGCTGATCCATGCTAAAGTGTGGTGCCACATTTGGCCTCTCCTCACTTTTGTCCCTTCTGGCTTTTTCCCTTTCCTTTTCCCTTTTTCCTACGTTCCCTTGTAACCCTTCCTTTACTTTTTGTAATTGTGTCCGAATTGGTTCGTGTCTTGTCTTATATGGCTTGTGATTGTTTCTTCTTGTGTATAATCGTAATTTCTGTTTGTCTCTATGTGAATGATGTTGTTTCCCCTTCCAATTGTTTTTTGTGTTTTTTGTGTTGTCCCCTCTATGTGTCCAAATTTCGTGTTGTCTGTGTATGTCCTGAGTTTCCCTTTTTAGTTTCCCTTTTTAATTTTCCAAATTATCTTTCAGTTTCATTTAACTTGTTTTTCTTTTTCTGTCCTTTCCTCTATTCTTCTCTTTTTCCATCCTCCCTTCTTTTCTTCTTCCTCTTCCCTTTGCTGCACCATTTCCTTTCCTCCCCTTAGCCTCGTTAGGCCATGTGGCACTGACCTTTCGCCTGGATTGCATGTCTGACTGTTGCTTAATCACTCTCCCTTATACTTGTGTTTAGATTTTGGGTTAGTTTTTGGGGTAAGAGTTTTTAAGAATAGTAGGCATCAATTAGGATATAGGGACAGCGGGCACTAGATTAGATTAGTTAGGGTGGGCAAGGGTCAATTTAGAATTAAAGTAGTGGAATTTAGAGATAGATTAGAATAGGGTAGGAAAATTAGATTAATATGGGGTAAAATATAGAAATTTTTAGGGGGTAATTGTTAGGGTTAGACATAGAGGGATATTGAGGTTAGGGTTAGGGTTAGAAGTACTGGGTAGGGGGATATTAGCCGTAGTGGGCTCAAAAATTAGAGACCCCCAGGAGGACCTGGGGGGTTAGGGAAGAAAAATTAACCTGCTCCCCACCGAAGGTGGGGGGCAGAAATGCACTCTCCACCCTGGGGGCCTTGAGTGTCACCACCCGAAGGTGGTGGGGTTTCAAAAAATTCGGCTTAGAGCCATAAGATCAGCCCTTGCCGCGACGTTTCGGCCATACTAGGCCTTCATCAGGCGTGCTGATCCATGCTAAAGTGTGGTGCCACATTTGGCCTCTCCTCACTTTTGTCCCTTCTGGCTTTTTCCCTTTCCTTTTCCCTTTTTCCTACGTTCCCTTGTAACCCTTCCTTTACTTTTTGTAATTGTGTCCGAATTGGTTCGTGTCTTGTCTTATATGGCTTGTGATTGTTTCTTCTTGTGTATAATCGTAATTTCTGTTTGTCTCTATGTGAATGATGTTGTTTCCCCTTCCAATTGTTTTTTGTGTTTTTTGTGTTGTCCCCTCTATGTGTCCAAATTTCGTGTTGTCTGTGTATGTCCTGAGTTTCCCTTTTTAGTTTCCCTTTTTAATTTTCCAAATTATCTTTCAGTTTCATTTAACTTGTTTTTCTTTTTCTGTCCTTTCCTCTATTCTTCTCTTTTTCCATCCTCCCTTCTTCTCTTCTTCCTCTTCCCTTTGCTGCACCATTTCCTTTCCTCCCCTTAGCCTCGTTAGGCCATGTGGCACTGACCTTTCGCCTGGATTGTATGTCTGACTGTAGCTTAATCACTCTCCCTTATACTTGTGTTTAGATTTTGGGTTAGTTTTTGGGGTAAGAGTTTTTAAGAATAGTAGGCATCAATTAGGATATAGGGACAGCGGGCACTAGATTAGATTAGTTAGGGTGGGCAAGGGTCAATT
Source organism: Chelmon rostratus (assembly GCF_017976325.1). Taxonomy (NCBI): domain Eukaryota; kingdom Metazoa; phylum Chordata; class Actinopteri; order Chaetodontiformes; family Chaetodontidae; genus Chelmon; species Chelmon rostratus. The sequence continues at coordinate 1,098 of NC_055660.1, read as the reverse complement.
TAGAATTAAAGTAGTGGAATTTAGAGATAGATTAGAATAGGGTAGGAAAATTAGATTAATATGGGGTAAAATATAGAAATTTTTAGGGGGTAATTGTTAGGGTTAGACATAGAGGGATATTGAGGTTAGGGTTAGGGTTAGAAGTACTGGGTAGGGGGATATTAGCCGTAGTGGGCTCAAAAATTAGAGACCCCCAGGAGGACCTGGCGGGTTAGGGAAGAAAAATTAACCTGCTCCCCACCGAAGGTGGGGGGCAGAAATGCACTCTCCACCCTGGGGGCCTTGAGTGTCACCACCCGAAGGTGGTGGGGTTTCAAAAAATTCGGCTTAGAGCCATAAGATCAGCCCTTGCCGCGACGTTTCGGCCATACTAGGCCTTCATCAGGCGTGCTGATCCATGCTAAAGTGTGGTGCCACATTTGGCCTCTCCTCACTTTTGTCCCTTCTGGCTTTTTCCCTTTCCTTTTCCCTTTTTCCTACTTTCCCTTGTAACCCTTCCTTTACTTTTTGTAATTGTGTCCGAATTTGTTCGTGTCTTGTCTTATATGGCTTGTGATTGTTTCTTCTTGTGTATAATCGTAATTTCTGTTTGTCTCTATGTGAATGATGTTGTTTCCCCTTCCAATTGTTTTTTGTGTTTTTTGTGTTGTCCCCTCTATGTGTCCAAATTTCGTGTTGTCTGTGTATGTCCTGAGTTTCCCTTTTTAGTTTCCCTTTTTAATTTTCCAAATTATCTTTCAGTTTCATTTAACTTGTTTTTCTTTTTCTGTCCTTTCCTCTATTCTTCTCTTTTTCCATCCTCCCTTCTTCTCTTCTTCCTCTTCCCTTTGCTGCACCATTTCCTTTCCTCCCCTTAGCCTCGTTAGGCCATGTGGCACTGACCTTTCGCCTGGATTGTATGTCTGACTGTAGCTTAATCACTCTCCCTTATACTTGTGTTTAGATTTTGGGTTAGTTTTTGGGGTAAGAGTTTTTAAGAATAGTAGGCATCAATTAGGATATAGGGACAGCGGGCACTAGATTAGATTAGTTAGGGTGGGCAAGGGTCAATTTAGAATTAAAGTAGTGGAATTTAGAGATAGATTAGAATAGGGTAGG